>NW_007735808.1:50056-56921 GCF_000696425.1 Galeopterus variegatus | reverse complement strand
TTTGATGTAGTGATTTTAATTTCTTTGGATGCATACTCAGAAGTGGAATTGCTGGATCATATGGGAGCTCTATATTTTAGGGGTTTTTTGAGGGACCTTTGTAGTATTTTCCAAAGTGTCTATATGAATTTGCCTTCCCAACTGTATAAAAGAGATTCCTTTTCTCCACATCCTCACAAACACTTGTTATCTTTCATTTCTTAAATAATATTCANTTTATTTGTAACTGAGTCCTAACTTGACTGAGCTTATATGGTCTGTGTATAACCTGTGTTTAATTTCACTAACTATTTGCAGATACTTCTGCATAAATATGATAACGTCTAAACTTATCATAACTTCATACCCTTCAAGGTATTGTAGGATAGATCTTTTCTTTTTTAAAATTATCAACTTCTGAATGATTCTTAGTTTTCTTTTGAATCTGTGTCAATTTCCTTTTCACATCCACAAAGCTGCTTCTGAATTCTGATTGGATTTGCATTCAGCTTAGATNTTATGAAGCTAGTCCCCTGTGTTTTCTTCTAGTCCTTTTACAATTTCAGGTCTTATGTTTACGTCTTTAATCCATTTCAAGTTTTTATTTGTTTGTTTGTTTTGTCTTGTTTTGTTTGTACAGGGTTGAAATGGGATCCAATTTTCCTCTTCTGCATGTACATAATTTTTCTAAGACCATTTACTGAAGCGACTGTTCTTTCCCCATAGTGTGCTCTTGGCACCTTAGTTGAAAATCAGTTGACATTACATATGTTGGCATATTGTTGGGCTCTCTATACCATTCCGTTTGTCAACATGTCTGTATTTATGCCCTTACCATGCCATTCTGTTTACTATAACTTTGCAATATTTTTTTTCTCTTTGTGACTGGTAAGGGTATCGGAACCCTTGGCTTGGTGTCACCTGCACCACACTCAGCCAGTGAGCGCCCGGCCATCCCTATATAAGATCCAAACCTGCAGTCTCGGTGCTCCCAGTGCCCTGCGCTCCCAGTGCCGCACTCTCCTGAGTGAGCTACGGGTTCAGCCCTGCAATATATTTTTAAATAAGGTAATGTGATGCCTCCAGCTTTATTCATTTTGTTCAAGGTTGCTTTGGCTATTTGTTGTCTTGTGTGGCTCTATACAAATTTTCATGAGTTTTTCCTATTTCTCTGAAGAATGACATTGGGATTTTGACTGGGATTGCATTGGATCTNTGCCTAATTTCTTTGACCAGGAATTTCAGTACTGTGTTTAATAAAGATGGGGAGAGTGGGCGCTTCTTTTTTTCCTGGTCTTATAGAAAAAGCTTTCAAATTTTTGCCATAGAGTAAAATGTTAGTATGCTCTGGTCATATATGGCACAGTTATTTTACACCTAATTTGTGGAGAGCTTTTATCTTAAAAGGGTATTGTTGGCATTGGGCCAATTGGTTCTTCTGCATCTCTTGAGAGGATCATATGTTTTTAATTCTCTTGAGAGGATCGTATGTTTTTAAATTTTTTTTGTTCTAGTCATATTGTGAATGACATTTATTAATTTGGGGATGTTGAATCATCCTTGCATCACAAGAATAAATCCCACTAGATAATGGTAAACGATCCCTTTAAAGTACTGTTGAATACTGTTTGCTCATGTTTTGTTAAGGATTTTTACATCTGTGTTCATCTGGAATACTGGCCTGTTTTTTGGTTTTTGTTGTTGTTGTTTGTTTTTTTCTTCTTGCATCTTTGGCTTAGATATTATTATAATGATGGCCTTGTAAAATGAGTTTGGGATATTATTATAATGATGGCCTTGTAAAATGAGTTTGGAAGTATTCCCTCATGAATTTTGTGGAAGGGTTTTAGAAGGATTGGTAGTAATTCATCAAATTTTTTTAGTATTCAGTCATGAAGCCATGCAGTCATGGGCTTTTCTTTGATGGGAAAGTTTTTACTACTGATTCTCTTTTTCTTCATTATTTCTGATATCTTCATGATTCACTCTTGATGGGTTATATGTTTTGAGGAATTTGCCCATTTTTTCTAGGTTATACAATTTGTTGGCATGTAATTATTTATAATAGTCCCTTATGATTATTTGCAATTCTGTGTTATCTGTTGTGATGTCTCCTCTTTCATTTCTGGTTTTATTTGAATCTTTCCTCTCTTTCTTCATCTAGCTAAGAGTTTCTCAATTTTGTTTAGTTTTTTAAAAATTTAATTCTTAGTTTTATTTATCTTTTCTATTATTTTTCTCATTACAATTTCATTCATTTTTGTTTTGATCTTTGTCATTGTTTTTTCCTTCTGCTAACTTTGGGCTTACTTTAATCTTTTCCTAGTTACTTGTGATATAACATAAGATTGTTTATATGAGATTTTTATTTTGTGATATGTGTTTTAGTTCTTTTATTAGCTTGGTTTTGTGTTGCTATAACAGAATACCTGGGACTGGGTAATTAATAAAGAAAAGAGATTTATATTTGGCTCACAATTCTGGAACAGCTGCATGTGGCCTGGGCCTATGGCTGCTTCTACTCATCTCAAGCAACCAGCAGGTGCAAGGAGATCACATGGTGAGCATGAATGCAAGAGTGAGATATGGGGATGTGCCACCCTCCTCTTAAGACCCAGCACTTGTGGGAAGTAATCCATTACTATAACAGCTAACTCTCCATTGACTGTGATTTGATAAACTCCTATTCATCACTCACTATGTGCTGGAGGCAATGCTGATCAATGGTGCAATATAAAGACAATCCTTGCTCTTCTTTTCAAAAGGCTAGATGACAACTAGCAATGCTTGGTGAGAGTTCTTTGAGCTATTTAAATTTTAAAAATACAACATAAATTTAGATGACTTAGGATAGGTAGTTTGTAAGTCAGTTCTGTCAGTAAATGATTGAGAGACCTTAAGGGATGCTATTTTACTTTTCTTGTCTCAGTTTCCCCCTCGGAAGAGTGAGAGAGTTTGGCTAAAGAAGGTGATAAAGATTTTGTTGGTGGTGGTTCTAAAATTTTAGTGAATGGCACTATAGCATAGTGGTTTAGTAATTTAAGCAAAACTGCCTGAGTTGAATTTTCTATTCTATACCTTACTAGCCATATTTTCTTTGGCAAGTGACTTATCCTCATGCCTCAGTTTCTCATCTGTAAAATGGACGTGTTTAACATCTCTCATGAGATTGTATGAGTATTAAATGAGATAAAAATTGCTTACAGTAGTGCCTGGCATGTCAATCATCCAGTGTTCACTACTGTTAGTGTTCCATCCATACCTCTGAATGACTAATTTCAACATTCTTCAGTGCTTTCATTTCTATTATGTAAATGATTTAATTGAATTTAACAGAATATCAAGAGTATAATGGACAACTTCCGAGTTAAGCGTATTAAAATATGAAAGGATTGATTTCTTAATGTTTGAGAACTCATAAAATCCAGCATTTCAATGATTTAGGAAGAAAAAAAGGAAAGAAATCTCAATAGATGTCAATGAGAAATTCAGTAAAGTTTGACACTTGCTTTTTATTTAAAATGCATGGTCAAACTCTAAGTAGAAGGATTTTTTTAAAAACATGATACAAAATAGGAATATGTAACTTAATAGTGAAGCTATCTATCCCCATTATACTTTAACTTCATTCTTGATGCTCTGGCCAATGTGATGAGGCAGAAAATATAAATAAGAAACGTGTCTGTGTTGTATTCCTAGGCAAAGTTTTCTACCTAGGCAACTCAAGAAAATCACTTTCAAACTTTTACAAATAATAAAAGAAAGAGGCTGATAAAAGTTACATGATTGAATTTAACAGAATACCAAGAGTATAATGGACAACTTCCGAGTTAAGCCTATTAAAATATGAAAGGATTGATTGCTTAATATTTGGGAACTCATAAAATACAGTATTTCAATGATTTAGGAAGAAAAAAAGGAAAGAAATATCAATAGACGACAGTGAGAAATTCAGTAAAGTTTCACACTTGCTTTTTATTTAAAATGCATGGTCAAACTCTAAGTAGAAGGATTTTTTTAAACATGATACAAAATAGGAATATGTAACTTAATAGTGAAGCTGTCTGTCCCCATTATACTTTAATATCATTCTCGATGCTCTGGCCAATGTGATGAGGTAGAAAATATAAATAAGTAACGTGTCTGTGTTGTATTCGTAGGCCAAGTTTTCTACCTAGGCAACTCAAGAAAATCACTTTAAAAACTTATAGAAATAAAAGAAAGAGAAATAAAATATATATTTTATATGGTTATATAACTATTTAAAAATACACCTTTTGTATTTTATAATTAATTTGTAAATATAGTGAAAATACCCATTCAAATTTGCCACAAAAAACTAAAATACCCATGCCGATCGAGTGAAAACACTACCTATGTGATGACTAATGTATATAACCCATAGAAAATTTCTGAGTTATTTACTGTAGTTCCCCCTTATCTGTGGTTTCAGTTACTCTAGTTCAACTGTGGTCTGAAAACTGCAGTCTGGAAATTTTTTCTCAAATAAGAAATTCCAGAAATAATTTATAAGTTCAAATTCAGAAGGTCAATAGTAGCCTAACACTATGTCACACTGCCTACAACGTTTACCTTATCACTTTATGTCATCATATAATCACTGTATCATCTCACATCATCACAGGAAGAAAGATGACCACAATACCTCGAAATATAAGGTATTTTGACAGAGAGAGAGAGAAAGAGAGAGAGAGAGAGAGATCACATTCACATAACTTTTACTATAGTAATTGTTTTATTTATTTTTTAGTTATTGTTCTTAATTCCTGTATTGGATTGAATTATGTCTCCCAAAACTCATTGAAGCTTGAATTGTTTCCCCATGTTTATGTATTAGAAACTTGGCCCCCGCTATGACTGTAAAGAGGGTGGGAAATCTGTAGGACCATGCCTAGTGAATGGATTAAAAATTGTGGTCACTGGCATGTTTCTGAGGGCCTTAAAAGAAGAGGAGGGTCTCTCTCTCTCTCTGCTCACACCATCTTGCAATGTGAGACCCCTGGGTCACTGTCACCACCACCAAATGGACTTTGGACTTCTCAGCCTCAGAAACTGTAAGCAATAAATTTCATTTACTTTATAAATCACCCAGGTCCGTGTATTCTGTTATAAGCAACACAAAATGGACTAATACAATCTCTTGCTCTGCCTGATTGAAAAATTAAATGTTACCATCGGTTTGTATGTATAGGAAAAATGTAATACATATAGGGTTAATTACTATCAGCAGTTGCAGGCATCCACTGGGGATCTTGGGAGGCTACTGTACAGGGGATATTAGGATAAAAAAGACATCATACTTCTGAACAGAATATTATTAAGATGTTTAATCATATCATATTAACTTATATATGTCATAAAATTACAAAGCTTCCATATGAAGTCTTTTTAAGTTTCAGAAAGGGATAGTTGTCAAAATTATTCTAAAATTTATATGGAAGAATAAAAGGTAAGGATAACTAAGAAAATAATAAAGAAAAATAGGTTGGCTGTTTAAATCAGTTCATTAGAGTATGGTGCTGATGATACCAAAGTCAAGAGTTTGGATCCCTGCACCAACCACCTGCCAAAAAAAAAAAAAAAAGAAAGAAAGAAAGAAAAGAAAAGGAAAAAGAAATAATAAGTGATAAGAAAAAGTAATGAAGAACTTGGCTTAGTAGATATTAAAATATATAAAGCAGAATAAGTCAAACAGCATAAAACTGGTACAGTATAGCCCAGAAAAAACTCTCTAATGATATGTACTAAAGATATATACATATATTTGAAGGAAAGATCATTCAGTAAAGTATGCTGGGAAGACTGATTAACTGTGTGGAAAAAATCAATAATTTTCCTTATTTCAAAGTAAATTATAGGTCTTTGAGAAAAGTATTTAAACAAATTATTTAAAAAGTAGAAAAAAATTATTCAAACAATAAAAAAGTGCACTGGAGCTACCAATGTATTTCTTTTTAATTATAAGACAGCTGTAAATTCATTTGACATGATTAGGCATCTTAACAGTGTTTGGCTATTTAATTTAGTAATAAAAATTGGCACATGAAGTATGAAAAGATAAAAAAGAATTTCTTCAGTATAACAAAAGCAAGGTATTTTATGAAGGAAATAGGAAGCTTAGGTTTATCTCTTAATAATTTGGGTAAGTAGAGGTTTATTATGAAAGTTTCTGATGTATTTCATTTTGATTCTATTTGTATCCCACTAAAGAATCATTACTATATTCATAGTTTACAATTATTAAAATTACTTTATTCCTATTTTCTATTTATATTGTTTCTTTTTTATTTCATGTATTATTTTATTTTTTACATTTAAAAAAATTTCAGAGGTGGAGAACTTAGGCGATGGTGATAGTCCCAGATGACAAATAGCAATAGTGCAATGTGTCATCATGCAGACATCTCATTTCTACTTCAGCAACTGCAACCACAGAAGCCACCACTGCTGTGCATGCAGCCCAGCAACCATTCAACTGCAGTGACACAAGGAGGTCCACAATGGGAGAGCTGAGTGAAAGAGATGAGCAGGCACAGACCTGTTACCCAGTGGCCCATCTGACAGGGGTGATTATGCTGCCCCCTGCAGTAGCTCACTTGGGATTTGGAGATATGTGTGCAGCTCGCACAACTGCTTTGATCTGGAGGAAGACAATCTCTAGAGAGTGCAAAAACCCAGGATAGCCAATTAGAGTAAGGAAGATAACTCCCAACCATCACCAACCCATCCCCCAACTGGGGGAAACAAATATCCAGGAGGAACCTCTGCATGTAGGAAAGAGGATAGAGAAAGCCCACCCAAGGTCACCCATTCAAGCTGATGAGTTCCAGTATGCCCTAGTGCACCCATCAGGGTCAGAGGACAA
>NW_007735808.1:44450-49613 GCF_000696425.1 Galeopterus variegatus | reverse complement strand
ACCCACCGCAGCCAAAGAGTGACAGGGAATCCAGGTGCTTCTCCCAAGTATTTGAGAGTTCACCCACATCCTCAAAGACCGAATACTATGTCACTAACCTCAGAAAGGAATCACTAAGTGCCCCAGTGCCTAGGCAATGAAGGCATTCACATACAACTCTAACACTGAATGTGGTGAAAGTCACCCACACAGTGACTACAGTACTGTGTCTACCCCGAACCAATACTAAAACACCCTACTATGATTAATGAAAAACTTATCTAAGGAGGAGTCCTCTTTCCTCAAAGCTCATTCCAGAGTTTTATTACTCTGCTATTCCTCAAAGCTCATTCCAGAGTTTTATTACTCTGCTAGTAACTGCTCTACCAGATGACCAGACTTCAATGTAGATATGCTAGAAATATGAAAAAAATAAATATGGAAACATGACATCACCAAAGGAATCAAGTACCAGACCCCATAGGGCAGGAAAACCCTTGAAATGACTGGAAAGTAATTCTGAGTGACAATCTTAAGAAAACTTATTGATATACACAGAGACTCAGACAGCACAATGAAATGAGAAAAATTATCCAGGATATGAAGGAGGTAATTTGTGAAGGGATCAATATCTTAAAAAAGAATGTAGCAGAACTCCTGCCACTGAAGGATTCATCAATAAAATAAAAACAATTAAGAGCATAAGCAGCTGCCTCGAGCAAGCAGAAGACTTTCTGATCTTGGAGACAGCACTTTCAAAATAACTGGTGGACAAAAAAATTTTTAAGTGAAGAAAATCTAAGAGACCTAGCAGACAACTTTAAGTGCACAAACATCTAAATCATGGATGTTCCAAAATGGGAGGAGAAAGGAAAAGGTATTGAAAACATAGTTAATGAATTAATAGAAGAAAATTTCCCATGTATATGTAAAGACATGAACCTTCAGATCCAAGAAGGTCAAAGATCCCCAAAGAGATTCAATTCATAAAGTTCCTCTCTTAATCACATTGTAGTCAAACTGGCAAAACTCAAAGATAAAAAGAGAATCCTAAAAACAGCAAAAGAAAAGCATCATCACCTATAAGAGAGTCCCCTTCAGACTAACAGCAGACTTCTAAACAGAATGTCTATAAGTCAGAAGAGGATGGGATGATATATTCAAAATACTGAGAAAAAAATTGCCAGCCAAGAGTACTATACCCAGCAAGGCTATCCTTCAGAAATGAAAGAGAAATAGTGTATTTTCTAGACAAACAAAAACTGTGGGAGTTCACCAGAACATGAACAGACCTACCAGAAATCTTAAGGAAGTCCTGCATGTGGAATTCAAAAAATGATAATCACTACCATGAATACACAAGAAAGAAGAAAATTCACTGGTAGAACTACAATGCAGGTCTGGAGAGGGGGAAAAATTCATATCAACAGCTGAACACTGCCCACCTCTGCTGGGCCTTAGTCTCCCCAGCCTCCCTGCAGAGTATCCACTGACTGACCTGGGAGCCTCTGGTTTGAGAATTCTGTGATTGTCCGTGGCTCTGCTCCTTATTCCAACTTAAGATCACCCCAGGTTTGGCAATGCAGTGCCCTGTTAATAGGAAATAATGTTAAACTTTGTAAAACTGCCAAGTTAGATCGTTGGAGGAGTGACAACAGCTCTGCTTCAGAACTGGGCAATGAAGGGTCAATTTGAACCTTTCATTAGAGAGGGATGACACTCAGTCTTCATGAAATGGAAGCTTACCTAAGTACCATTAAACCTTATAAATTTTTCCCATATTTAACAACACTGCACTGCTCCTTGTAGTTTCTGGAGAGTTCCACTCACCCAATAACATCAGACTGCTGTAGGTCTCCAGCATCACATCCCTGGACAGGGTCCTCTGAGCATCATCCAGGCACTGTCATTCCTCCCAGGTGAAGTCCACAGCAACATTATCAAAGGTCACCCAGCCCTGTAAGGGCACATTTCTGGTCAATTCAAGTCACCAGCACTGGGTCACACTGAAATCTGGGAGGAAGTTCACATTTCTGTTTGTGTGTGTGTCATACACATATTACATAAGATGCACATTCTTGGTACTCCATATAGTGGGAGATAAAGAAAACACAGTAAAAATATCCTGCCACTGTAGTAATTTATTCCTTACTAAAAATACTGTGGCAGAGTTTACCATATACATCTAGTACCATTCCTGTTTCTACTGATAAAAGAAAGAATAAAATTCTGCCCTTCCAAGGAGCTGATGATCTGGTATGAAGATGTAAGTACTAATAAATGCCTGAAATAATGGTAGATGAACAAATTTAGACACAAGTTCATTATAGACTGGGGTAGGAAGGAATCAGAAAATATATTCCTAGTTTATATTCATTTTGCACTTCACTGAAATGTCAGTGATGTTCCACGTGTACCACATGTTCTCGTGAATACAAGGACCCAGCAGAAGGGCAGTCACAAGAGCACAAAGAACATGCAACATGTAAAGGGACTACACATAGCACTGTGTGTAGGTTAATAATCCTGTGCTGTGAAGAGAGATAAATGCAGCTTTGAAGTGACTGATCGTGGAGTGATTCCGCATTTCAATATTTAGCCAAATACAAACAACAATACATTTTATGAATTTAATGTTTTTTCATTACTTACAAATAAAAACATACATAAATGCTTCCCAAAATTTCCTTCGTATGTGCAAAAGGATTCCTTCTGTCCATATCAGGATGGACACTGCCACTTCCCAAACAATAGGGTGCAAATAATGAGGTCCTGTAAAAACAGGTAAGTTACCTGACCAGATCTGCATTTTAACAGCCATCCACAAGAAGGACAATGGGAAAGGTCTTAAGGGACAGTCAGAGGGGAAGACTACATGGTGTGAGAGAAACACCTACATCAGACAACACAGCAGGAAGCAAAAGAAAGAGAGACCTAATTCTGTAAAAGGGAAAAGATGAGAGGAAAGGAAAAGCAGGAACAGAATGTGGTACTAATCTGCTGTGCAAAGGGCAAAAAGAAGAGTTTTACTTCCTGGCTATCTGCATGATCACAACTAGACAGGTACTGGTGCTGTCTAAAAAATGAAAATATTTGGAAAATGAGAGAAAAATATAATGGTCAGAAATAACACACACTTCGGCACATCATAGTTGAGACATCTGTGGGGATGTCAAAATGGCAATTAGGTTTATGATTCCAGTGTTCAGGAGAGAGATCTAAACTGAAGTTAATGATTGGAAAACTATAAGTATTTCAATGGTACCTGAAGCCATTAGAGTAAAGGAACCTAGCATATTATAAGTTAAAAAATCTATAGAAACACTAATATATAAAGACAGAGGAAGAGAAATAATTATAAAGTCCAAGAAGAAATGTTTTGAGTTTATTCCATGAATAAAGGAAAGCTAAGTTTTAAGAAGTTTACCAATATAATACATCATATTCTCATTTCTATGGAGCAAAATTCTTACATTATATACATAGACATTAAAAAGTTAGTTTTACAGGCTGGCTGGTTAGCTCCCTTGCTTAGAGCATGATGCTGATAACACCCAGGTCAAAGTATCAGATGCACTTACAGTCCAGCTGTAAAAAAAAGAAAATGAAAAGTAGAAAAAAGAAGTACTATTAGAAATACATTTTAGGTTTCTATTTGTGCACATGAAAAGCTTGGAAGTGATCACTCCATCCTAACAACAATTAAAAAAGCTAAAGAAAAATATCAACACCTCTGTTTGCATCTGTGAGAGAGAAGAGAACACAAGGCAAATCACTGCCCAAAAGAACAGGGAGTGCAGTGGATTCAATACCCCCCAAAACACTCATTGAAACTTAATCCATTTTGTAACAGTGTTAAGAGGGTGGAAAACCCTCCTACAGTAATTAGAAGGTGGGACCTCTAAGAGGTTCTGATGTATTTAAAAGGAGAAGAGGTGAGCAGGTCAGCTCTGATTTGTTCAGCCCATTCTCACCATGGGTTACTCTGTGTCACTCTAGTGAGGTGCCACCTACAGGAAGGTCCTCACCAGATGTGTTCCCTGGACTTTGCACTTCACAGCCTCCCAAATTCTAAGAAAAAAATTTCATTTTTATATAACTTACCCAGTTTCAGGTATTCTGTTATAAGAAACAGACACAGACGAATACAGAGAGGCAGGCAGGCAAATACACAGTCATGGATTACAGCAGCAGAGACTTATTAGTGGAAACCACCATGGGACTCAGCACTGGAGGAGAAAAACCTGAATTGTGACCGACATACTGTTAGAGGCTCAGTGTGAGCTCTGAAGATTAAAACCTTCAGAAGAACCCAGTTATACATGGACCATCACAATTTACTGCCAAAAGCTTGATCAGTATTTTATGGTAAATAGTAAAGTAAACTCCCCTTCTTTTTCTACTTGTCAGAGGATAAAAGGCAGTCCATTTTGAAATATGCCAGAGCACTGTGTCCTTCTTAACAAGGCCTACGCTAAACAAACAAACAAACAAAACCTAACCGGAGCCTAACTTGCTGTAGTATTATCAGACCTAATGATCTGGGTGAAGGGAAATACCCAACTCCAGCCCACTCCAGCCTTCCACGTGGGACAAGGAAATATCCAATTCCAGTGAACTCCAGACATTCTCTCCCACCTAATGGACAAAGAAGAAATGAACTGAGAAACACTTGTGAAGTTCACAGTCCGAAGGGAGAGGCTCACATAGAGACTAACACATAATCATGGCAAATTGAACATTTCTGCTATGGTTTAAATGTTTGTGTGCCCCCAAATTCCTATGATAAAACCTAATGTCCAATGCAGTACAATTAAGAACTGGGCTGTCTGGTAGATAATCAAGTCATGTGGGCAGATCCCTCATGAGAGGAATTAGTGCCCTTATAAAAAAGACCAAAGAAAGCATCTTTGCTCCTTCCACTCTGTGAGGACAAAAAGCAGGTTCCATCTGGGGGAAATGGGCCCTTGCCGAACACTCAATCTCCTAACCCTTGATTTTCACTTTCTGGCCACTAGAACTGGAAACAATGAGGTGCAGTTGTGTATACATTGCCAACTCTATGGTATTCTGATGTGGCCACTTGACAGACTAACAGAGCATCCCCTTCTGCACACCATACCATCCCATAGCTGAATGCACATTATAGCAGTTTCTTTTACCCAGTGCATCATGTGGATTGTA
>NW_007735808.1:42181-43723 GCF_000696425.1 Galeopterus variegatus | reverse complement strand
TCAAAAACACTGTATCAGAAATAAAAAATGTCCCCCACACTGGCCAGCCACCAAACATAAAGCAAACTAAACCAAGCCAAAAACTCTTTGATTGACTTATTAGTAAACCAAACAGAGCTGAAGCAACAATCTCTGGGCTTCAGGATACAAGCAGAGACATTTCAAAACCCCCAAATCAAAACAAAATAAAAAGACAAAAAGGAACATATGTAACATCCAAACAATGTGGGACAACTACAAAAGGCATAATTTAATGAGAATGTCAGAAAAACAAGACAAAGAAAGAAAGAACAGAAGAAATACTTAAAACAATAATGTCTGAGAATGTCCACAAATTTATGGCAGACACCAAATCAAAGATCTAGGGAGCTAAGATAATGCAAAGCAGGATAAATACCAACAATCTAAACGTAGGCATGTAATTTTCAAAATCCCCAAAAATCAAAAATACAAAAATCTGACAGAAGCCGGGGGAGGGGGGGAGTTATCTTACTTAGAAAAGAAAAAAGAATTATATCCACCATCTCCTCAGAGACCCTGCAAGCAAGAAGAGATGGAGTGAAATATTCAAAATGATGAGAGAAGACACCTCCCCACCTAGCATTCTGCACACCGTGAAATCATGCTTTAAAAGTGAGAATAAAGTCTTTCTCAGATAAACAAAAATTGATAGAGTTAGTCTGTAGTTCATTTGTCTTGCAAGAAATATTCCAAAATTGTCATCAGAGACAAGAAAAAGATACAAGTCAGAAGCCTGGATAAACATAAGGAAAAAAGGAGCATTAAAGAAGAAATAAGTGACAGTTCAATAAAAACTTATTTTCCTCATTCTTTTTTTTAATATTCAAAATTTTTATTTTTACTTATTTTATTTTATTTATTGAATAAAAATCTATTGTACATATCTTGGGGATTGAATATTGAGATATGTTCATCAAATCAATATTAGTAGCATATAGATTGTTACAAGTCATAATTATTCTTTATGCCCCTTGTCCAATCTCTCCCCAGCCCCCTCTCCCTTCCCCCCAATTGCCCTAGGTTTCTTCTCTCCTTCTGAAAGAATAATGGTTACTCTGTTGATCTGTTGCCTAGATGATCTGTCCAATGTTGAGAGGTGTGATCATGTCCCCCAATATTATCGTAGAGCAGAAGCTTCTTGCGTCACTATGAAATGAGCATGTGGAGAGAGACATCCTCTACTTTTCTTTATCTTTGCTGGTGTCTCTCCTTGTGTGAATGCACTCCAGTGGTTGGCGTACCATCTGCGTGGTGGTTGTGGTCTCTAGCCACTTTTGTGGCAGCCATGGTTATTATGGTGGTTGTGGTGGGCCACCCACATGGAGGTGATGTTTTTGGCATGCTCCTTGGTGCTGGCAGTGTGCCTGGTTGGGGGGTGTCTCTGGTCCCCTTCTCCATGTCTGTGGTCCCCAGATGGGCCCAGAGGAGCTGTCACTATGTGCCTGGTTGTGGGAGAGGGGTTCTGGTCCCCTTCTCCATGTCCTGGGTCCCCAGGCAGGCCTGAGGTGCTGGCACAGTGTG
>NW_007735808.1:39400-41616 GCF_000696425.1 Galeopterus variegatus | reverse complement strand
TGATGTTTTTGGCATGCTCCTTGGTGCTGGCAGTGTGCCTGGTTGGGGGGTGTCTCTGGTCCCCTTCTCCATGTCTGTGGTCCCCAGATGGGCCCAGAGGAGCTGTCACTATGTGCCTGGTTGTGGGAGAGGGGTTCTGGTCCCCTTCTCCATGTCCTGGGTCCCCAGGCAGGCCTGAGGTGCTGGCACAGTGTGCCTGATTGTGGGAGGAGGGTCCAGTCCCTGGCTTCAGACCCCAGGTCCCCAGGTGGGCCCTGAGGCATTGGTGCAGTGTGCCTGATTGGGGGGGGGACTCCAGTCCCTTTCTCCATGCCCTGGGACCCAGGGTGGGCCTCAAGGCACTGGTGCAGCATGCCTGGTTGTTGGTGTGGGTCCAATCCCTTTCTCCATGCCCTGCATCCCCAGGCAGGCCCCAAGGTACTGGCATGGCATGCCTGGTTTTAGGAAGAGGGTCCGATCCCTTTCTCCATGCCTCAGGTCCCCAGACATGCCTTGACGTGCTGGTGTGGTGTGCCTGGTTGTGGGAGTAGGGTTCAGTCTCCAGATCCATACCTCAGGCCACTGGCTGGGCCTCAAGGTGCTGGATTAGTGTGCCTGGTTGTAGGAGGGGGGCCAGGTACCTTTCTCCATGCCTCTAGTCCCAGGAAGGCCCTGAAGTGCTGGTGTGGCATAACTGGTTGTGGGAGAGGGACCCAGTCCCCTTCTCCATGGCTTGGGTCCCGAGGCAGGCCCCAATGTGCTGGTATGGTGTGCCTGGTTGTGGGAGAGCAGTCTTGTCTCCCTCTCCATGCCCTGGTTCCATGAGCAGGCCCTGAGGTGCTGGCATGGCATGCCTGGTTGTAGGAGGGGATCCAGTCCCTTTTTCCATGCTCTGGGTAATTGGGAAGGCCCTGAGGTTCTGGTGTAGTGGGCCTGGTTGTGGGAGGGGGCTATGGTCCTCTTCTCCATGCCTTGGGACCCTGGATAGGCCCCAAGGCACTGGCTCAGTGTGCCTGCTTGTGGGAGAGGGATCTTATTCCATTCTTCATGCCTCATCTCCCCAGGTGGCCAGAGGAGCTGGCACAGTTTGCCTGGACATGGGAATGGGGTCCAGTCCCCAGCTCCAAGCCTCCAGTTCCCAGGCAAGCCCCAAGGTGCTGGTGGTGTGACTGTTCCAGGACTAGTTTTTGGACTTTGCTTACTTCTAACACAGGGGAACTTCCTGTGGAAACCAGTACTTGATATCTGTGGTTGAGTTAAAATGCTGCTTTGCTGCTTCCTAGGGAAGGCTTTTTGTGCAGCTCAGCGTTTAATGGTTACTCTTATAGGTACTTCCAGCTCTCCAGAGACCTGGTGAATCTGGGTTGTGTAGAAACTCTGATCTGGGCCTGAGTCTTTTCATCAGACTGCACCCCATACAATTCTGCATTCCCGACCGGTATCCTCTGCATGGTCCTGCACTGATTGGGGGTGGGTCAGCTGTCCTTGCTGTGTCACAGTGTTCTCCTGGTGGGGCTGTCTCCCCCATCACCTGTGCTCCAAATGCTTCCCATGTGACAGGCCCTGTGCCGGTCCCTTGAGATGACTCACTGGCCTCTGAATGACTTCCTTTTTTCAGCTGTTCTGGCTCCTCACTCCTGCATGGGTCCAAGAGAACCCTATTAGTGGTCTTGCTGTCCTGGGGATAGCCAAGGCTCTCTTCTCCCCTGCTGCCTCCAAGTAACTCCATCTGAAGGGAACAGCTGCAGCTTCTGCCGGCTCCTACTCCAGGCACTCAGCAGCTCCAGCTTTAAAGCAGCTGGAGCCTTAAAGCTCAAAGCAGTCTTTTCTTTCTCTCATCATCTTTTCTCCCACCTTCATGAGCTCCGTAGGTCCCTCCCCCTCTTCCCCTGAGCGCCAGTGGCCCCAGTTCAGCTGATGTTACATCTATATAGTTGCAAATTGGATGATTCGTGGAAGAGAGTGACACTGGGAACCGTCTATTCTGTCATCTTAATTGGAAGTTATTTTTCTTGTTCTTAATTGATCTAACCAATAACAGGTTGTACACAATGCTAGTAGCAATCTATACAGTTATGTATACACAGATGAACTCAGACAGTTATAAAGGGACAACAATGATGAAGAAATGAAGTGACAGCAAGGATGGGAGCATGGAAGGGAGGAATCGGGCTTATGTTGTTAACATAAGGTAGTTACACAGCCCATGAGGTGGTATAATATTATTTGAAAGTGGA
>NW_007735808.1:37988-38572 GCF_000696425.1 Galeopterus variegatus | reverse complement strand
TGTTGCTTATAACAAAATATATAGAACTGGATAATTTGAAAGAAAATAAAATGTATTCCTTTCAGTTTCTCAGGCTGAGAAGTCCAAAGTCCAGAAAACACAACTTGGGAAGGCCTTCCTCGGTGGAGGCTTCAACAAGACATGGTATCACATTGTAAGATGGCGGAAGCAAAGAAAGAGAGAGATTCTCCTGTGTTCTCCTTTTACAGCCTTCACAACCTCACCCTTGACCACAAATATCTATCCATTCACAAGGCATGATCCTCAGAATCTAATCGGCACTTCAAGGCCCTACTTTTCAATTTCCATAACAGGATTTATCACCTGCAACTGTTACAATGGGAATTAAGTTTCAATGACTTAAAACTTTAGGGACACAATTCAATCCATATGAACTGGATAAGAAAAATGTGGTATAAATACACAGTGGAATACTACTCTGCCATAAAAAAAANAAGGCCCTGGAGGGAGAACTGCTGGCAGGGCCACAGCTACCATCACTTGCTTTCACTGTAAAGATCTCTGCCTTGGCATAGTGGCATGGCTTTCACTTTCTCTTTTGATTTGGTCAGCGTGGCCGTTTC
>NW_007735808.1:32390-36988 GCF_000696425.1 Galeopterus variegatus | reverse complement strand
GTAAATGGTTATATGGATTATAAAATGGGAAAAGAAAAAATTTGGTACCCTCCTAGGGGACGTCCTAAATATGATTTAAGTTGGCAAACATCATTAACAGGGGATAATATTAATGGTAAGAGAATGGTTGGAATTAATGGAAAAAGATACTATAAAAAGAATTAAGTTTATGAGAAGGAATGTGTAGAAACCGTGTTACTCATTGATGTCCTAAGTTAAATAAAAACATCTTAGTAAAATATTGTGACAAAAACATATGATACACAACTTTCCCTCCTAAAAATAAAGATTATAGATGGAATTTAGAATGCACCTGGTTTTGTGAGGGATGGTGCTATGCACTTTGACACTTTACATTGGGCACACAGCTGCTATATTAAGTACTGCATGATAAAGCTGTTCAAATATCCTTTATTCCTTTTCCAAATGAACAATAGGTTCATGCTTATAGAAATATGAGAATCATTAAATCAAAGTTAAAAATATATATAAGGTTTGTTTAACACTTTGAAACCGCAATCGCTGCCATCTCAATTTTGAGGCAGACATATAATTTATGCTTGCTGGTAGTAATAAGTTTAAGGTTAATACGAGGACAAGAAGAAAAGAAACACAATGGTAAAAAACATCAAGAACAGCGAGTCATGGACTAATCAACCACAACAGATATAATCACCAGAAAGAATTGGCTGACCACCAAGTTTTATTTAGCCTTGTGGATTATTAATTTTATGAGAACTGACATTATTTTAAGAAAAGTTTCCGTTTAACTATTGGTTTAATAATTTTAAAGGTTTATGTAGTTAAAATGCCCACCTTACCCCCCCCCATGTTGTGTAACAAATATAAATGCTGTTTTCAGTCTGAAGGCTGCTTCAGCTGCTTTAGCTGCTCTGGCTGCGACCGCGCTGACAGCCCGCAGGCTGAGAACGTGCTTCAGAGGAACCGAGGTCTCTGCCTGTGTTTTTTATTTTGGCAGTCTCCTCATCCCTCTTTCAAGGACCCCCAACTCGACTGGAGCTGGTCTCCAACAGACAGGCACTACTGACATCCACATTTTAGGGATGGAGGAACTGAGAAAATCTGGATGAGAAGCTTCCTCAGGGCCCCACAGCTAGTGAGAGCAGAATTGGAATTCCAACACCAGAAAGTCTGTCAACTTTTACTTTTCCATTCTAAGTCCTGAGAATGTCCTTTCCAGTCTCATACTCACTGGTCTTATATGTGTGGTCACCTTCTAGTCCACCAGAAGGATTGAGAAAAGCAGATACAGGGAGCTGCAGACAACGTCCCTGCTCCCCACTTCTCTCTGGGTCCCAGCCCAGGTCCTGGCATGGAAGGTGCCCAGGTCAAACTCCTGGAGGAGTTTCAGCTAAAACATTTTTCAGAATTCCCGGTAAGTTTGATGTGAATTCTGAAAGAGAAGTAACTTCCCCTTTTCTGCTTCTGAGGTATCCTTTGTGTGCTCCAATAAGTCTTCACAAATTTCCCCTATAGCACAGGGTTCTCAAAATGTGGTCCCTGGAATATCAGCATCACCTGGAACTGCAAATGATGGGCCCTGCCTGAGACTTGCTGCATCAAATTCTGGGAGTGGGTCCCACAATCTGTGTTTTAACAAGCCCTGTATGTGCCTCTGATGCAGGCTAGAATTGGTAATATCTTTGCTATACACTGCCCACTTCCTTGTCTCTAATTAGGGGAAGCCCAGACAAGCTGGGCTGTGATACTTGCAGATTATGTACCCAGTGTGCAAAACATGGCGGCAGTGCACCAAGGGTAAATGTCATCATAGTATAATGCAATTGCTCAATAAAGCGACATTACTTTATGTTACCTTATGAAGCAGTAGACATGTCTCTAATTAAGATGTCCAAACTTTTATATACCATATACAAATGGTGTAGAAAAAATACTCAATATCACCAACTGTTAGGACAATGCAAATTAAAACCACAATAAGATACCACCTCACACCTGTTAGAATGGTTATTATTAAAATGACAAAAGATAACAAATGTTGGTGAGGATGTGGAGAAAAAGAAACCCTTGTGCACTGTTGATGGGAAGGTAAATTAGTACAGTCATTACAAAAAACAGTGTGGTGGTTACTCAAAGAATTAAAATTTGTCCTGCCATATGATCCAGATATCCCTCTACTGGGTGTATATCCAAAGGAGATGAAAAGTCTGTTGAAAAGATACCTGCATTTACATGTTCATTACAATATTATTCTCAGTAGACAAGATATGAAATCAACCTAAGTGGCCCTCAATGAACTCGTAAATAGAGAAAACTTGTTATATATGTACACACCATGAATTACTATTCTGCTTTAGAAAAGAAGAAAATCTGTCATTTGCAATAACATGGATGAATCTGGAGTATATTATGTTAAGTGAAATAAGCCAGACACAGAAAGACAAATACCACATGATCTTACCTATATTTGGAATCTAAAATAGTTGAACTCATAAAAATAGGAAGTAAAATGGTGGGTACCAGAGGCTGTGTGTGTGTGGGGGGGGGGCGGGGATGAAGAGATATTTGTCAAAGGACACAAAATTTCAGTTAGACAGGAGCAATAATTTCAAGAGATGTATTGTACATCATTGTGAGTACAGTTAATAACAATATATTGTATACATAAGAAAAGTTTTATGGCATATAAAAAGCAAATAGCAACATGATAGAAGTTCTTCTTTATCAGTAATTACTCTAAATGTAAGTGAGTTAAACTCTCCAATAAAAAAAAAAGAAACTGGCAGAATCAATAGAAAAACATAACCTAACTATGTGTGGTTTTCAAGACACTCAACTTCCACCCAAAGATGCACATAAGTTGAAAGTGAAAGGATAAAAAAAGATATTCCATGCAATTAGTATGCAAAAGAGAGCATGGGTGGTTATAATATCAGACATAATAGACTTTAAAAACTTACCAGAAAAAGGAAGAACATTATATATTAATAAAAGATACAAGTAGCATGAAGATAGCACAGAAATATTTATGTATTCAATAACAGATCATCCAAATATATAAAGCAAAAATTAACAGAATTGAAGGGAGAAATAATTCAACAGTAATAGTTGCAGACGTTAATACCTAACTCTCAGTAATGAATAGAATAACCAGAGAGACAACAAGGAAGAAAATACAGGACTTGAACAACACAATAATCTAACCAGAACTAACAGACATATTCAGGACACTCTATCCAACAACAACAGAATGCATAGTCTTGCCAAGTGGACATGGGACATTCTCCAGAGTAGACCATATTTTAGACCAGAATTGAAGTCTCAATTGATGTTAAAAGGTAGATATACAAAATATCTTCTCTGACCACAATGGGAAGAAATTATAAGTCAAGAATAGAAAAAAGTACCAAAAAATTCCAAGTTTGTAGAAATTAAGCAATACATTCTTGTACATGACAGATCAAAGAAATCACAAGGAAAATTAGAAAGTACATAGAGTTCAATGGAAATGAAAATACCAGAAGTTATGGGACACAGCAAAAGCAGTGCTAAGAGAGAAATTTATAGCAATGAATGCTTCAATTACAAAAGAAGAAAGATCTCAAGTCCAAAAGCTAACTTTACACCTTAAAGAACTGATGGAAAAAAAAGAACAGACTAAACCAAAGCTAGCAGAGAAAAAAGAAAATAATAAAGATTAGAGCAATGATAATGTAAAAAAGAAAAACAAGAGAAAATCAACATAACAAAAAGATGGTTCTTCAAAAACGGTAACAAAATTTACAAACCTTTAGCTACACTAAGAAAATAATACAGACGACTCAAAATACTAAAAGCAGAAATGAAAGTGGGGACATTACTACATTCCTCAGAAACAAACAGGATTATAAGACTATGCTATGGACAATTCTATGCCAACAAATTGGACAGTCATGATTTAAAAAGGCAAATTCCTAGATACACAATGCCTTCCAAGACTGAATCACAAAGAAACAGAAAATCTGATAGAATCATGACTATTAGGAGAGCCAATCAATAATTAAAAACTTGACATGCACATAAAAAGCCTTGACATGATGACTTTAGAGGAGAATTCAATTAAACTGTTAAAGAATTAACAACAGGTCTTGCTGGTTAACTCGGTTGGTTAGAGCCTGGTACTAATAGCACGTAAGTGCAGTTTCAATTCCTGTACTCCCCAGCTGCCAAAAACAAGTAAAAATTAAAAAGAAAAAAAGTGTAACAATCCTTTTCACACTCTTCCAAAAAATTTTAGAAATGCAAACAATTTCCAGCGATGAGCACTCTGATGAGTGCACCCAGCCCAGTGATGACCACTAGTCCACCACTAAATGTGCCTGAGATCCTGATCTGGGAACAGTGGTGAGGCTGAGGGCCTCAGATACACCCACCTACATCCAGAGCCAGCCCAATGATGACCAGTGAGCCACTACTGGACACATCCTGGGCTCCCAAGACAGGGTGGTGGGGGCCTGAGGGCTTCAGCCACACACCCTTAATATCTGCCACCAATCAGTGATGACCATCAAGCTACTACCAGAAATACCTCACACTCCCAAGATGGGTTGGTGTGTGGCCAAGGGCTTCAGCCACAC
>NW_007735808.1:19108-31840 GCF_000696425.1 Galeopterus variegatus | reverse complement strand
TTTTTTTTTTTTTTTTTTTTTTTTTTTTCATGTCCGGCAATGGACCGCAACCCTCAGTGTCGCGCCCGTACCGGACCGGGACCGGCAACAGGATCGCAACCCTCGGCTTTGCTCCCACGCCTCGCTCTGCCAGTGAGCGGGAACTGGTCTGTATGTGGAATCTGAACCCTCAGGGGGAGCGCCGCCATGCTTCCCAAGAGGCGCACTGTAGCAGTGCGCCACCACTTGATGCCAAAGCTACACAAAGATACTGGAAGAAAAGAAAACTACAGACCAATATCCCTGGTGAAAGGCCGGCCCAAAATTCTTAAGAAAATACTAGCAGATCAAATTCAGAAGCATATTAAAAGGATTATACACCAAGACCAAGTGAGGTTCATTCCTGGAATGCAAGGGTATTTCAACATGAAAATCAAACAATGCAATACACCACATTAACAAAATTGAAGAAAAAGACACACGTTATTATCTAAACAAACACAAAAAAAGCATTTGACAAAATTCAACACCCTTTCACAATAAAAGCACACAAGAAATGAGGAAAACAAAGAAAGTAACTCAACATAATAAAAGCCATATATGAAAACTGCACAGCAAACATCAGACTCAAGGGTGAAAGACAAAGTTTTTTTCTTTAAGATAAGGCACAAAGTGAGGATGCTCATTTTGCCTATTCTATTCAACATAGTATTGGAAGTTCTAGCCAGAGCAACTAGGTAATAAAAAGAATTAAACAGCTTCAATATTGGTGGAGAATAATTATCTGTGTTGACTGATGTTATAATCTTGTATACAGAAAACCCTAAAGATTCCACACACAGACACCAAACTGTTAAAACTAAAAGACAAATTCAGCAACCTAGCAGGATACAAAACACAAAAATTAATTGTGTTTTTATACATTAATAATGAGTAAAATGAACAGAAATTTAAGAAAACAATTTAATAGCATGAAAAAGAATAAAATACTTAGGATATGACTTAACCTAGGAGGTAAAAATTCTAATTGTGTTTTTTTTAAAAATTAAAAATTTTATTCTAAAATCTATATGGAATCTGCAGAAACCCTGAATAGTCAGCACAGTCTTGAGAAAGAACAAATTTGGAAGAATCATTTCAAAACTTACTACAAATACAATAATCAAAACAGACGCATATATAGATTGACAAAGTACTATAGGGAAACCTATGAATAAACCCTCCCATATACATTACCCTCCCATATACATTCAAAAGATTTTTGGCAAGGGTGCAAAAACTTTCTAATGGAAAAGAATATTCCTTTCAACAAACGGCACTGGGAAAACTGAATATTCACCTGGAAAATAATAAAGTTGGAACTCCCCCTTACACCATATACATTAATCAACTCAAAAGAGATCAAAGATCTAAACACAAGAGCAAAAATGACAATATTCTTAAAAGAAGACAAGAAAAAAAGCTTTATGACATTGGATCTGGCAATAATTTCTTGGATATGACACCAAAATCATAAGCAACAAAAGAAAAAATGGACAAATTGGACTTAATCAAAATGGAAAAATTTGTGCATCAACAGACACTATGAACAGAGTAAAAGGCAACATAGAGAATGAGAAAAAACATTTGTAGATCGTGTACCTAATAAAGAATATCCAGAATATATATAAGCTCGTGCAACTGAACAAAAGCAACAACAAAATATGATTTTAAAACGGGCAAAGAAGGCTCTTCCTAGCTAGTTCAGTTGGTTAGAATGTACAAAAGAAAACGACATGTTAGTTCTTCTGAAGTATTATTTCTTCACAATAATACATCAAAAATTGAACCCCTTGTGGATGGGAATGTAAAATGGTACGGCCTCTATGAAAAACAGTATGATGGTTTATTAAATAATTACAAATAGATTTACTATATAGTCAAGAATTCCACTTCTGGGGATATACCTAAAAGAAGTAAAAGCAGGGCCATGAGGATACATATGTGGCTTTCTGTGTCTGCTGCAGCCATGGCTTGTGGTCCCAAGAAACATCTGACATGAGTAGCAGCTCCGAAGCTTGGATGGTGGATAAACTGACCAGCGTGTTTTCTCCTTCTCCACCCACCGGTCCCCACAAGCTGAGACAATGTCTCCCTCTCATCGTTTTCCTGAGGAACAGACTTCAGTATGCCCTGACAGCAGGTGAAGAAAAGATTCGCATGCAGTGGTTCACTAAGGTAGATGGCATGGTCCGAACTGACATAACCTATCTGGCTGGCTTTATGGATGTCATCAGCATTGACAAGGTCGGAGAGAATTTCTGTCTGATCTGTGACATCAAAGGTCACTTTGTGGTTCATTGTTTTACACCTCAGGAGGCCAAATACAAGTTGGGCAAAGAGAGAAAAATCTTTGGGGACACTAAAGGAATCCCTCACCTGGTGACTTGTGATGTTCCCACCATGTACTAACCTGATTCTCTCATCAGAGATTGACTTGGAGACTGGCCTGAGCACCGATTTCAGCAAATTTGATGCTGGCCACCTGTGCATGGTGACGGGCAGGGCTAACATGGGAAGAACTGTTGTGAGCAGCAACAGAGAGAAATATCCTGGCTCCTTCAATGTGGTTCATGTGAAAGATGCCAGTGGGAGCAGATTTGCCACCCAGCTGTCCAACATTTTTGTTATTGTCAAAAACAAAAAAAAGGGCTGGCCCAGTGGTGCACTGGAGAGTGCACCGCTTGGGAGCATAGTGGTGCTCCCACCGAGGGTTTGGATCCCATGTGGAAACCGGTTCCCGCTCACTGGCTGAGCGCAGTGCGGGCGCAACTCTGAGGGTTGCAATCTCGTTGCCGGTCCCCAGTACGGGCGCGACACCGAGGGTTGTGATCCCGTTACTGGTCAGTAAAGAAGACAAAAAGGAAAAAAAAAAAAAACACAGATTTTTCTTCCCTTAGGAAAAAGTTTCTGCCTTACCATTGCTGAAGAGAAAGATAAGAGACTGGAGGCCAAACAGAGCGGTGGGTGAAATGCTCTTCAGGTGATGTGCTAGAAAACTCTCTTTCCTTAATTAGAGATAATACAGCATTATTTTTTTTTAAAGATCTATATGTACACCCTTTTTCACAACAGCCAAAAGGTAGAAGCAACCAAGTAGTCATCATAAGGTGAATAAATAAATAAAGTGTGGTATACAATGAAATATTATTTATTTTTAAAAATAAAGGAAATTCTAAAGTGGATGAACCTTGAAACATGCTAAGTGAAATAATTCAGACACTATTGTATACAGTTATGTAGAAACATGTATGTATTACATGTATGAGGTATATGTGGTAAGACCTGAATGAGGATTTCACCTTTGCTCAGTCTAGAGGAGAGAGGTATTGAATTTTGGTCCCAGCCAAGTCAACTAACTGATTTTTTTGAAAAAGAAAGAAACACTCTTCAGAGCTGGCTGGTTAGCTCACTGGGTTAGAGCATGGTGCTTATAACAGCAAGGTCAAGGGTTTGAATCCCTGTATTGTCCCCCCATTCCCTCGAATATATATATATATATATATATATATACATATATATATATATGCTGCTCTTCAAAGAAATACAATAGAATTAATAGTTTTTAGTACACAATTTATAAAATTATGAGTCATGTGAAGAAACAGGAAAATATAATCCATATACAAGACAAAAAGCAGGCAGTAGAAGTTATCCCCCTCATATCCAACATGTTGCAATTAGCATACAAGAATTAGGAAGAAGCTATTATTAACATGTTCATTGGGGTAAAGGAAAATATTATCATAAGGAATAAATAGAAACTTGAAACAGGATTAAAAATTGTTTTAAAAGAACCTGTCAAGCTAGGGCTGGGTCTGGTGTTCACAGACCCCTCAAGCCCATTGTCCAGACTGGGGCACAAACCCTTCACACACAGGTCTAGGAGCTATGTAACTGGCCAAAAGGTCCTTAGAGCTGTAGGTTTCAGAGCATGTCTCCATGGGGCAGATGTCCAAGGTAGTAAATGCCAGCCAGGTGGCAGTGCCACACACGTGCATTAACTTCACCCGCACACAATTAGTTTACAAAGAAGGCACTGCACCACCCCCAGCCAGAAAAAAGTTGAGGGAGTCTGATTAAATTATTCTATTTCCCCAACAATCCACCCCTTCAGAGTCCCTTGCCGTACTATCTATGCATTCAGAATCTTCTCTGATGTTCCCTCAGTGAGGATAAATAATGCTTACATTTACATAACCCATTGTCTGTTCAATATGCCTTAAGGATTGTAGTTCTGTCCTTTTAACTATTAGCTGCATATGTTTGGTTAGTAGTCATCATTGGTGTGATTTTCCATGGGAATCCTGCTGTCATACTGATGGGAAGTTCAATGCACATTCAGTGGGCTGACACATTGATCATGAAACTCTGATGCAGAGCCTGCAGCCAGAACACTATGGAAAAAAAGACAGAAGGGTTATTTGTACCAATAGATTATCTGAATAGCTTCTGGGATGACCCTCATCTCACCCGGGCAGACCACTCCTAGGAATTTGACTGAAAGCCCAGGTCCTAGCACTTTGACTGTGTTCATGGCCTATCCACATTGTTCCAAATGACTTAGCAGTGTTGGAGCTGCCTGGGTTAAATCTGTAAGAGAATCGGAAGTTAGTAACACATCACCAATGTAGTGAAACATTGTAACTGTGCTGGGTCTACTCCACTTGGCTAGGTCCCCAGGCACCAAACCATGACAGATGGTTGGGCTATGCAGATAACCTTGGGGCAATACTTGAAAGATCCACTATCTTCCTTCCCAGGTGAAGGTGAACTGATCTTGGCTATCAGCCAAGATTGGAATAGAGAAAAAAGCATTTGCAAGGTCCCCTACATAATGATAAATTCCCAGCTGAGTCATCAGCTGATCCATCAAGTTGTGAACTGAAGGCACATCTGCATGCAAAGGAGGCATTATTTTGTTCAGTTTTTGGTAATCTATAGTCATTCTCCAGGTACCATCATGTTTTTTCACTGGCCATACCAGAGCATTAAATGGGCTATGAGCCAGATGAATAATGCCAACTTTCTCTAATTCCAATATAGTGGCACTTATTACTGCATGTCCTCCCGGTAGGTGATATTGCTTTATGCTAACTACACATCTTGGCTTGGATAACACCTGTGGGTCATGTTTAGCATATCCTCATAACACAGGCTTTACTGTCCGTATTCACAGCTGAAACTATCCAACTGTTGTATGCAGGTGCAAACCATAAAGTACATCCATACCCAAGATGTATTCAGCTACGGGAGACCCAGTATATACATGAGGAAGTAATCTTCCTATGCCCAATGGCAATGACACAGCTTTAACCTCAGTAGTATGTTCTCCATAGCCATCTATATGAACTGTGGCCCCTGGAAATTTATCTGGATAGAAATATATCAGGCTACATTCTGCACCTGTATTCATCAATGTCAAAACACGCAGCATATTTGTCCTCGACCAATATATTGCCAATTCCACATGAGGCCTCCAGTACTTGCCTGTACTCAAAAGACGAGTACCTTGGCCTGATCCCTAATCAAAATGGAACAGTTCATCTGCCTCCTTGGGGGCAACCAAAAAGTCTTTTGAATCCATGGAGCATACCCTGCTACCTGTTTCCAGACATTTGGCAAAATGCTGTTTGGGGCACAATTGCTGCCACAAAGGAAACAGAACTGCATTTGGCTGCTGATCAATTTTCTTGCTATCAACCCCTGCTGCAAGCAAGTCAAGCCACATCTGCTTACAGCTAGTCTTGCTTGGTCCCTTTGGGATAAAATCCCAAGTTTTTCATGGGGGTTTGGTCTTAGCCACCTTTTGGACCCCTTTTTCTTGTCTCCTATCCTCTACTTCACCCAAGCTGGCTATCATGGTCATTACCTCACGTATAGGATGACCAATGTATGGGGCCAGTATGGCCATCAGTGACCCAAAGGACGTTGACAGGGCATTTTGCAGCACTATGTCTCTCATGCTGCCTGTAAAGTTTTCATCATCTGGGACTCGAGGGTTCACATTAAAAATGGACTGCCACATCCACAGCTCTCAAGTGATTTGGACCAGCTCAGCATATGTTTGTCATTTACTAACAATCTTGGGCAGTTCTCCAGCATTTGCCCACATGGTTTGGGCAGCTGCATTCACCCGGTCCATCAAGGAGTAATCACCTCACCCTTGTGCATATCTGTGGCTATTCTGCAGCCACTTGGTGTACATGGTAATGGAGGCAAATTTATCCACATCCTCACCAGAACACATCACACTATCCACCCCTAGGTCCCATAATCACAACAGCCAAGCAGTCAGGGTCTCCCCATGTTTCTGCCTGAACTGTCTCCCCAAGCTACCCAGTTCAACCTGTGTATACAGGACATAGGTGGTGATCTGGGTCACCTATTGCTCACCCACTTGTTGTCCGTCTGGTCCCATAGACTGCTTATGTTCCAATTTCTTGTGTGCAACAGGTTGTGCCTGGAGATGCACGGTCTCCCCCAACTCACCACTGGGTTTGTCGTCCTCCTTTGTGTGAGAGGCAGCAGTGGCCAGTCGTTGCACATCATCCTCCAGGATAATCATCCTTGCTTTCAACATCTCTGTTTCTGCCATGAACCTCAATCACTTTGCAGCAGAATGAGCAGTAGCCAGGCTCCAGTCAGAAGAAAAGTGGCCACTGGGCACAACATGCTCAAGGATAACCACATTTCCTCCCCCTCACAAAGGGTTTTCTGCCATAGTGGCTGGTCTATGCTGCCTTGCAATAGAGTGAACAGCAACCAGATCACAGTCAACAGGAAGGTGGCCATAGGGCACAGCATATTCATAAGTAGCCACATTTCCTACTTTTCCCAAGGGTTTTGGCTCCTGTACCAGTTCAGAATCCTGCTACAAGTATGCCAATTGTTGAGCTAGGGCTGGGCCTGGTGCTCTTAGACCCCTCAAGCCCATTGTCCATACTGGATCACAAACCCTTCACACGCAGGTCTAGGAGCTAGGTAACTGGCCAAAAGGTCCTTGGAGCTGTAGGTTCAAGAGCATGGCTATGTGGGGCAGATTCCAGACGCAGTAAATGCCAGCCAGGTGGTGGTGCAATTCCTGTGTACTAACCCCACCCACACACAACTTGCTTGCAAAGAATGTGCTGCATCACTCCCAGCCAAACCCAAGGAAAGGGGGCCTGATTAAATTATTCTGTTTTCCCAACAGAACCAAATAGAATTATGATGAAACAAACAAAAACTTTTGAGTTTATTATCAGATTAGAAATAATTCAAAAAGAAAAAAAGTGTAAAGGCAGAGCAATATAAAAGACCTAATATGAAGAAAAGAATGAAAAAATTTAAAGAAAAATAAACAGAACCTTAGATAACAGTGGGATGATTGAGTCCCAGAAAAAGAGTGGAGAGGCAGAAAAATTAAATGGGGAGGAAATACAAATCAACAACTCATAGCTGAGCACTTTCAAAATTTTGCAGAAAACCTAAATTTTTGATCTGAGAAGGTTGTGATGAAAACAGAGTATTTTAGTCAAGCCCCCTTGGTTCAGGTGCAGTTGGGGGTGGTGCAGCACAATCTTTGTACACAAGTTGTGTGGTGATTGAGTTTGTGCACATGCATACCCGTGTAGTTTTAGCTTGTTGGTATTCTTGTGTGTTCTTCACTGTGTGAAGCAGTGGGTGGGCAGAACTTGTGTCAAAAAATGGATCACATCTACTTTGCTGGCAGCTGCTCAGTTTCTCTTTGCACTTGCTAGCTTTTAGACATGTGTATGCTGAATAAAGCTTATTATTCCTTCAACCAAGGCTCCAAGGACCTTTTTCCTGTTACATAGTTCATAGACCTGCATGTGAAGGATTTGTGACCCAGTCTGGACAATGAGCTTGATGAGTATGTGAGCTCCAGACCCTAGCCCTAGCTCTACAGAAGGTCAACAAATCTTAAAAAGAAAATACACTACAAAAAAACTCAGAGGAACAAACGAACAAAATATAAATAGGCCCATCATACTCAAACTGACAAAATCCAAAAATAAAGGGATAATTTTGCTGATGATCAGGGAAAAACAACACATTACATACATAATAATGGAGGACATTTTTTTAAAAAGCAAATCAACAATGGAATGACATATTTCAAATGCAGAAAGAAATTCCAAATGTCAACAAAGGATTTTATATTCAGCAGAACTCTCTTACAAAAATAAAGTAGAAGCCACAATGAGATAACACACACTTATCTGAATGGCTAAAATAAAACATCAAATTGCTAATACCACGTGCTTGTGAGGATTTGGAGCAACTAGAACTGGAAATTCAAAATGATACAGTGACTTTGGAAAACAGTTTAGCAGTTTCTTATAAAGTTAAAAACACTTATTGTATGACTCAGATATTCCAGTCCTAGGTATTTACTAAAGCAAATTGAAAGTTAATGTTTAAAAAGAAACCTGTGTGTGAATGTTTATAGCCACTTTATTCATAATTTCTAAAAGCGGACAATAAGCCAGATGTCTTTGAGCAGGTAAATGGATAAACAAACTGTGCTGCATCCATACCATAGAATCCTAATTGGCAATCAGACAGCCAAACTACTGATTCACACAACATGGGTAAATTTTAAATACATTTCTTTAAGTGAAGGAAATCAGATCCAAGGAATATGTATTATATAATTCTATTTACATGCATCCTATAAAAGACAAATTTATAGAGATGGAAAATTGTCAGTGGTTGTCAAGGGATGGAGTGTGAGAAGAGGTTGACTACAAAGGGGCAGCATGAGAGGTTATTGGGGATAATGAAAGTTTAGCATTTTACTGGGCAGGTAACATACAGGTTTTGGTATGATGTGTCTATTTTCACTGGTTTCAGGAAATTTTTAGATTTCCTGTTTGATTTCATCTTGTACCCATAGGTCATTCAGGAGCACATTTTTTAATTTTCATGCATTTCTGTAGTCTCAAGAGTTTCACCTGTTATTGATTTCTAGTTTAATTTGTTGTGGTCTAAAAGTGCTTGAAAACATTTCAATTTTTAAAACTTTGTTAAGAGTTTGTTTGTGACCTAACATATGGTCTATTCTGGAGAATGTACCTTGTGCTGATTAGAAGAGTGTATATTCTGTAGTTGCATTTGATTGAATGCCCCCCCACCACCACCAAGGTCATTGAAGCTTAATCCCCACTGTGACAGTTGAGGTTGGGAAGTCCTATTATATATGCCCTAATGAATGGATTAATAATGGTGGTCATGGGCATGGGTCTGAGGGCTTTAGAAGGAGAATACATGAGGAGCTCTCTCTCTCTCTGCTCTGTCATATCTGTCATGTGAAACCGGAGTCACTGCCAGTATGAACAGTGCCTTTACCAGATGTGCTCACTGGACTTTGGACTTCCCATCTTCTGAAACTTCATGAAATAAGTTTCATTTCCTTACAAATCACTGAGTTCCAGATATTCTGTCATAAGCAACAGAAACAATGAATATGGTAGTTGTTGGGTGAAATATTTGGTGAATATTTGCCAAGTCCAATTAAAGTGTAGTTTAAGTCCTGTGCTTCTCTGTTGATTTTTTGCCTAGATGATCTGTCCAATGCTGAGGGAAGGGTGTTTGGGTCCCCAGCTACTATCATATTGGAGTCTATCTCTTTAGGTCTTAGTGTTTGCTTTGTATATTTGGAAGAATATATTAATTATTGTTATGTCTTCTCGTTGGAGATATCCTTTTATCATTATATAGTGATCTTGTCTCTTTTTATGGTTTTTGGTTTATGGTCATTTTTATCTGATGTAAGAATAGCAGCTTCTACTCATTTCTGGTTTCCATTTGTGTGGTGTATCTTTTTCCAAACCTTCATTATTAGGCTGTGTGTTTCCTTACACATTAGGTGACTCTCCCTGACAGTGTACTGTTAGGTCTATCTTTTTAACCCAATCAGTTAGTCTGTGTTGAGTGAGGATTTTAATCCATTCACATTTAGAGTTGTTACTGAAAGGTATTGTTTTACTCCTGTCATTTTATCCATTTTCACTTGGATATTTGAAATATCTTTTCTTTCTTTCTTCCCATTTTATTGTTTGTCTTCAGTGTTTGTTACTTTTTTGAGATAGTAAGACATAGTTTCTTTCTCTTGTTTGCATTGTAGTTCTACCAGTGAATTTTGTTCTTTCTTGTGTACTCATGGTAGTTATTATCATTTTTTGAATTCCAGATGCAGGACTTCCTTGAGGATTTCTGGTACATCTTTTCATTTGTTGGTGACCTCGCACAGTTTTTGTTTGTCTAGGAAAAAACACTATTTCTCTTTCATTTCTGAAGGATAGCCTTGCTGGTTATAATATTCTCAGCTGGCAGTTTTTTTCTCTTAGTATTTTGAATATATCATTCCATTCTCTTCTGGCCTATAGACATTCTGTTGAGAAGTCTGCTGTTAGTCTGAAAGGAACTCCCACATAGGTGACTTGAAGCTTTTCTCTTGCTGTTCTTAGGATTCTCTTTTTGAGTTTTGCCAGTTTGACTACAATGTGACTAAGAGAGGATCTTTTTGAATTGAATCTCTTTGGGGACCTTTGCGCCTCCTGGATCCAAAGGTTCATGTCTTTACATATAACTGCGAAATTTTCTATGATTTCATTGACTGTGTTTTCGATACCTTTTCCATTCTCCTTCCATTCTGGAACACTTAACGTTGTCTGCTAGGTCTCTCAGATTTTCTTCATTTAAAAAATTTTTTTTTTGTCCACCACAGTTATTTTGAAAACACTGCCTCCAAGATCAGAAATTCTTTCTTCTGCTTGCTTTTGCCAGCTGCTTAAGTTCTTGGGTTTTTTTTTTTTTTTTTTTATTGAAAGAATTCTTCAGTTACAGGGGTTCTGCTATTCTTTTTTAAGGTATTGATCCCTTCATAGATTTTCTCCTTCATATCCTGGATTTTTCTCTTTTATTGTGTTGTCTGAGTCTTCATGTATATCAATAAGTTTTCTTAAGAATTTTGCTCAGAATTCCTTTCCAGTCATTTCAAGGGTTTTGCTGCTCTATCGGGTCTGGTACTTGAGAATTATTGTATTTAGCGATATTATATTTTCTTATTTATTTTTCCCATATTTCTAGTATATCTACATTGATGTCTGTTCATCTGGTAGAGCAGTTGCTTCTTTTATTACTTGGGAATGAGCTTTGAGAAGGCATCCTCCTTAGATATGTTTTATCTTATTCACAGTAGGGTATTTTAGTATTGGTTCTGGGTAGACACAGTAGTGTAGTCACTGTGTGGATGACTTTCATCACATTCAGTGTTAGAGTTGTATGTGAATGCCTTCATTGCCTAGGCACTGGGGCACTTAGTGATTCCTTGGTGAGGTTAGTGACATAGTATTCGGTCTTTGAGGATGTGGGTGAACTCTCAAATACTTGGGAGAAGCACCTGGATTCCCTGTCACTCTTTGGCTGCGGTGGGTGACACTGGACAGGCTTGGTGCCACCGTGACTACTGTCCTCTGACCCTGATGGGTGCACTAGGGCATACTGGAACTCATCAGCTTGGATGGGTGACCTTGGGTGGGCTTTCTCTTTCCTACATGCAGAGGTTCCTCCTGGATATTTGTTCCCCCAGTTGGGGGATGGGTTGGAGATGGTTGGGAGTTATCTTCCTTACTCTAATTGGCTATCCTGGGTTTTTGCACTCTCTAGAGATTGTCTTCCTCCAGATCAAAGCAGTTGTGTGGGCTGCACACATACCTCTCAAACCCAGGTGAACTACTGCAGGAGACAGCATAATTCCTGCTTTCAAATGGGCCACTGGTGCAGTGGCTGCAGTAGCAATGAGATGTGTGAATGATGGCATCTTGCACTCTTGCTGTTTGTCATCTCGGGCTATCACCATTGCTTACGGTATCAATGCCTGAAATTTTTAAATGTAAAACCATAAAAAGAAACAATGTAAACAGAACATTTCAAATTAATAACTTTTAGTAACTATTAACTATGAACATAGTGATAATGATTCTTCTGTGGGATACAAATAGAAATGCAACACAAACTCTCTTCATTAACCTCTACTTAAAGAAATTATTAAAGGATAAACCTAAGCTTTCCATTTCTTTCACAAAATATGTTGCTTATGTTATACTGAAGAAATTCTTTTTTAACTTTACGTACTTCTTGTGCCACTTTTTATTACTAAATTAAATAGCCAAATACTGTTAAGACGTCTAATCATGTCAAATGAATTTACAGGTATCTTACAATTAAAAACAAATACATTGGTAGATCCAGTGCACTTTTTTATTGTTTGAATAAACAGGTGTCTTACAATTAAAAACAAATACATTGGTAGATCCTGTGCACTTTTTTATTGTTTGAATAGTTTTTCCTACTTTTTAAATAATTTGTTTAAATACTTATCTCAAAGACCTATAATTTATTTTGAAATAAGGAAAATTATTGATTTTTTCCAAACAGTTAATCAGTCTTCCCAGCATACTTTACTGAATGATCTTTCCTTCAAATATATGTATATATCTTTAGTACATATCATTAGAGAGCTTTTTTCTGGGCTATTCTGTACCAGTTTTATGCTGTTTGACTTATTCTGCTTTATATATTTTAATATCTACTAAGCCAAGTTCTTCATTACTTTTTTAATCATCATTTATTATTTCTTTTTCCTTTTCTTTTCTTTCTTCTTTTTTTTTTTTTGAAGGTGGGTGGTGCAGGGATCCAAACTCT
>NW_007735808.1:17624-18319 GCF_000696425.1 Galeopterus variegatus | reverse complement strand
TCAATCAGGCAGAGCAAGAGATTGTATTAGTCCATTTTGTGTTGCTTATAACAGAATACACAGACCTGGGTGATTTATAAAGTAAATGAAATTTATTGCTTACAGTTTCTGAGGCTGAGAAGTCCAAAGCCCATTTGGTGGTGGTGACAGTGACCCAGGGGTCTCACATTGCAAGATGGTGCGAGCAGAGAGAGAAGAGAGTGTGAGCAGAGAGAGAAGAGAGAGAGAGAGACCCTTCTCTTCTTTTAAAGCCCTCAGAACCATGCCAGTGACCACAATTTTTAATCCATTCACTAGACATGCTCCTACAATCCAATCACTTCTTCGAGGCTCCACCTTTTGATTACCATAATAGGATTTCCCACCCTCTTAACAGCCATAGTGGGGGCCAAGTTTCTAATACATGAACATGGGGAAACAATTCAAGCTTCAATGAGTTTTGGGAGACATAATTCAACCCAATACAAAGATTAACAACAATAAATAAAAATAAAATAAAACAATATACTATAGTAAAAGTTATGTGAATGTGATCTCTCTCTCTCTCTCTCTCTCTCTCTCTCTCTCTCTCTCTCTCTCTCTCTCTCTGTCAAAATACCTTATATTTCGAGGTATTGTGGTCATCCTTCTTCCGGTGATGATGTGAGATGATACAGTGATTATATGATGACATAAAGTGATAAGGTAAACGTTGT
>NW_007735808.1:16996-17398 GCF_000696425.1 Galeopterus variegatus | reverse complement strand
GATTACCATAATAGGATTTCCCACCCTCTTAACAGCCATAGTGGGGGCCAAGTTTCTAATAAATGAACATGGGGAAACAATTCAAGCTTCACTGAGTTTTGGGAGACATAATTCAACCCAATACAAGGATTAACAACATAACTAAAAATAAAATAAAACAATATACTATAGTAAAAGTTATGTGAATGTGATATCTCTCTCTCTCTGTCAAAATACCTTATATTTCGAGGTATTGTGGTCATCCTTCTTCTTGTGATGATGTGAGATGCTACAGTGATTATATGATGACATAAAGTGATAAGGTAAACGTTGTAGGCAGTGTGACATAGTGTTAGGCTACAATTGACCTTCTGAATTTGAACTTATAAATTATTTCTGGAATTTCTTATTTGAGAAAAAATT
>NW_007735808.1:9329-16174 GCF_000696425.1 Galeopterus variegatus | reverse complement strand
AGTCCACAACTTTCAGACTCTGGGCTTCAGAGGTACATGATATCCCAAGTTCTATCAAATCCTTAATAGGCTTAACTCGGAAGTTGTCCATTATACTCTTGGTATTCTGTTAAATTCAATTCTGGGAGTGTTAGTTTTGATATGTACATCTGTATTTGTAAAACAGTCTGAACCATAGTGGGTTTTTTGGTGTGTGTGTGTGTGTGTGTGTGTGTGTGTGTGTGCGTGTGCGCGTGCACTTTGTCAGTGTTGGTGTCAAGGCCATATCAACCTCTTTAACTAAACTGAAGAGTTCTCTGTCTTATTCTAGTTCTAGAAACATGACTTTTTCTGAGGCTGTGTGGTAATAAAACGTTATTTTCATAACATAGGCAGCTGGCTGGCTTTGGCCTGTGGCTATAGTTTGTTGGCCTCTGAGGATTATAGATTTTTTTTATTATATTATTTTTGTATCATCTTTTTATAACATCTCATTCTTAAAAATATTCATAATTTTTAATTGATTATATCTCATTGGCTTCATATGTCAATCAGGATGAGTCTGGTTATACCCATACTATTAGTGAGGAACTAAAACACAGAGAAATTTTGTGAGTCGGAGGGTCCACAGTCTAGGTGTTGGCACATGCACTACAAAAAACATCTCCTTAGAAAAAGAACTTTAAATATAAAATCGAACTTATTCATCACCTGGAAGTATAAAAGATTTCATCCTGAAAATCATGTGTGCTCAGAGTATTTTGAAGCTAATACTCTGATAACTGGTTCTTTTTTTTTTCTCTCTGATAATTACTCTATCCAGCTTTTCTACTTCAATTTGGCCATTTTGCATTATTTTCACTCACTTGTACATAGCTGAAAATTTCAAATATCCCAATTTATATTTAGATAAGGATTAATTCTTGTATTTATCATCTACTCTTCAAAATATCTTTGTATTGACATTTAGTTTTACATTTAATGCTTCTTTTCTCCCCTTTCCCCCAGAATTGTGAGATTGTTTTTGTTTCACTCTCTGACTGAAATGTTAATTTTCCTTTTATGATGATGATAATAATAATAATAATAATTCTTAAAGATATAAATTTATCTTTATATATTGCTTGGCTACTTTGATAAGTGGTATTTTCATTGGAACTCTTATGGTTTTAATTACCATTTCCAAGCTAATTACTCCCAAATCTCTTTAGTTTAGCACTGAATATGTCACTGAGCATTAAATGTATATTAAAATGCCTAAGCTTAAGAGGCAATAAAAGAATATACAGCTACCTAAAATCAACATGTAAACACATCAGCTTTTCCCCCAAGCTACAAGTATTCTTATCTTAGTTCTATTTCCAAGCATCACTGCAGGCAACAAAACAGAACTGGTGTTTGTCCTACATCCTCCTCTCTTCCTAAGACTTCATACCAAATCAATCAGAAGTTCTTACGAACTTTACCCCTTTAATTTATTCCTTCTTCTCTATCCCTACAAATACCCACTTTAGGCCCTTATGACTTCTATAGTCTCTCACCTAAAGAAACCAATAGCTCACGCTTTACTGAAAGAATTTGTGATTCACGGAGCTTTCAAACATGTAGTATCTTAAAATATTTACAGGAAAATATCCTGTCTCAAACATCATTTCTTATAGAAAAAAACCAATAGCTACAAAAGATTTAGAAAGTTAGTAAAATGCTAACTTGTATTCTAAGTATTTTCAAGTATTGTATTTTCAAGAAAGCTACTTACCTTTTATTTATTTTTTTGTATGTTTTAATTCTCACTGTGTAATCTTCATTTAAACACAGTATATTCAGAGATACCAAAGTGTTCCAATTTAGGAGTTCCACACTCAAAGTCATCCATCTTTAGTGCATATTTTGGGGATGTTAGTACTTTCACTAGTATGTGCTTGGTAGGTGGAGTTTCAATTTTGGTGTCTTTATTATGGTTGTTTACTGCCTATGAAGGATTTTATAGAACTTGGGATATCATGTACCTCTGAAGCCCAGAGTCTGAAAGTTGTGTACTACATAGAGACCTCACAGAATAGAACAGCTTTGAACAGGAGAACCACATAGATTACTGCTCATACTGGGGTTTTGAAAATTTTCACAATTAGCCCAAACTGAGGTAGAATTGATTACATCTTGTTCATAAATTAGGAGAAAAAATAAAGAGATAATATTCTGGACAAACATTAAAAAACCCTCATGTTTATTAAAACAATATAACTTAGCTGCACTTGAAATTTCCCAAATAATGGGCCAAGCCCGTGGCGCACTTGGGAGAGTGCGGCATTGGGAGCGCAGCAGCGCTCCCACCGCAGGTTCGGATCCTACGTAGGGATGACCGGTGCGCTCACAGTACTCACTGGCTTAGCACAGTGCAGCTGGTCTCAAAAAAAAAAAAAAAAAAAAAGGAAATTTCCCAAATCATCAAAAGTTATGATCGTCTTAAACTTTTATTTAAATTGTCCCTCATAACATTTCTGACATATACTTCTTGTCCACCTATACCCTATATTTATGCTACATAGGGAAGGAAAGCAAAGTGCTAAAAGATAAAAAATTAATACCCTGAAACAGAAGTTCAATTTCCTTACTTCCACAGTTAATGTAATTTACTAGTCTTCCTAAATATTTTCTGAGACTGTTCTAACACTTTATGACACCAACTACATTGTGGAATCAACAGGGTTCTAAATTTAACACAAAGTATAATAATATTATTTTAATTTTTTTTTAACTTCCAGATGCCCATGTTTTATTAAAAGACAGGTATACAAAGATAAATTTCTTCATTTTAAGCAAGTCTAGAACACCTATGTCAAAAGCCTAGTTGAGAAAGATAATATGAGCACGTTTGAAAGATATGTAGCTTCTCAACCATTAATAGATTTTATGCTTTAATTTTGTTCCTTTTGGCCCTTAGAAGAGCTTCTGACTTAATGACTTCTGTTTTGGCATTGTGCTTTCTATTAATTCTGAGTGATGTTATGAAAATGTTACATTCATGTCATTAGTATTGCCAATAACCTACAGTTGTATTTATCACAGGGCAGTCATTGATGAGATCATTAAATAAAAATCATTCCCATTACCACTGTTCCATAGACAGAAATTAAAATTCTCATTTCACAAGTGAGAGAGAAAAAGCAATTTAGAAAAATTATGAAAGGTCACATATGCAGTAACTAGTGGAGCCAGTATTTGAATCCATGGCTAGTTCACACCAAAGTCAACAGAATTCTTTCCATTACATCACATGGACTGCTTAGTCTCTCTTCCACACATATCCTCAATACATACGTGTTGAAATTAATTAAGGTTTTATTTATGCATAGAGATCATTTTCATAATAGAAATAAATCACAGAAGAATGTTGAAATTAGTCATTCAGAGGTACAGACAGAACAATAACAGTAGTTAACACTGGATGATTGACATGCCAGGCACTACTCGAAACAATTTTTAACTCATTTAATCCTCATACAATCTCATGAGAGATGTTAAACACGCCCAATTTACAGATGAGAAACTGAGGCATGAGGATAAGTCACTTGCCAAAGAAAATATGGCTAGTAAGGTATAGAATAGAAAATTCAACTCAGGCAGTATTGCTTAAAATACAAAACCACTATACTATAGTACCATTCACTAAAATTTTAGAACCACCACCAACAAAATCTTTATCACCTTCTTTAGCCAAACTCTCTCACTCTTCCGAGGGGGAAACTGAGACAAGAAAAGTAAAATAGCATCCCTTAAGGTCTCTCAATCATTTACTGACAGAACTGACTTACAAACTGCCTATCCTAAGTCATCTAAATTTATGTTGTATTTTTAAAATTTAAATAGCTCGAAGAACTCTCACCAAGCATTGCTAGTTGTCATCTAGCCTTTTGAAAAGAAGAGCAAGGATTGTCTTTATATTGCACCATTGATCAGCATTGCCTCCAGCACATAGTGAGTGATGAATAGGAGTTTATCAAATCACAGTCAATGGAGAGTTAGCTGTTATAGTAATGGATTACTTCCCACAAGTGCTGGGTCTTAAGAGGAGGGTGGCACCTCCCCATATCTCATTCTTGAATCCATGCTCACCATGTGATCTCCTTGCACCTGCTGGTTGCTTGAGATGAGTAGAAGCAGCCATACACCCAGGCCATATGCAGCTGTTCCAGAATTGTGAGCCAAATACAAGCCTCTTTTGTTTATTAATTAACCTGCCCCAGGTATTCTGATATAGCAACACAAAAACAAGCTAAAAACCATATCATAAAATAAAAATCTCATATAAACAATCTTATGTTATATCACAAGTAACTAGGAAAAGATTAAACTAAGCCCAAAGTTAGCAGAAGGAAAAAAAATTACAAAAATCAGAACAAAAATAAATGAAATTGTAATGAGAAAAATAATAGAAAAGATAAATAAAACTAAGAATTAAATTTATAAAAAGCTAAACAAAATTGAGAAACCCTTAGCAAGACAAAGAAAGAGAGTAAAGACTAATAAAACAAGAAATGAAAGAGGAGACATCACAACAGAAAACGCAGAATTGCAAAGAATCATAAGGGACTATTATAAATAATTACATGCCAACAAATTGTATAACCTAGAAAAAATGGGTAAATTCCTTAAAACATATAACCCATCAAGAGTGAATCATAAAGGAATCAGAAATAATGAATAAAAAGAGAGAATTAGTAGTAAAAACTTCCCCATCAAAGAAAAGCCCTTGACTGCATGGCTTCATGACTGAATACTAAAAAAATTTGATGAATTAATACCAATCCTTCTAAAACCCTTCCACAAAATTCATGAGGGAATACTTCCAAACTCATTTTACAAGGCCATCATTATAATAATATCAAAGCCAAAGATGCAACACGAAAAAACAAACAACAAACAAAAACAACAAAAACCAAAAGCAGGCCAATATTCCAGATGAACACGGATGTAAAAATCCTCAACAAAATATGAGCAAACTGTATTCAACAGTACTTTAAAGGGATCGTTTACCATTATCTAGTGGGATTTATTCTTGTGATGCAAGGATGATTCAACATCCCCAAATTAATAAATGTCATTCACAATATGACTAGAACAAAAAAAATTTAAAAACATACGATCCTCTCAAGAGATGCAGAAGAACCAATTGGCCCAATGCCAACAATACCCTTTTATGATAAAAGCTCTCCACAAATTAAGTGTAAAATAACTGTGCCATATATGACCAGAGCATACTAACTTTTTACTCTATGGCAAAAATTTGAAAGCTTTTCTATAACACCAGGAACAAAAAAAGTGCCCACTCTCCCCATCTTTATTAAACACAGTACTGAAATTCCTGGTCAAAGAAATTAGGCAAGAAAAAGACATAAAAGGCAACTACATAGGAAAGGAAGAAATAAAATTGTTTCTCTTTGCTGATATTATCATCTCATATAGATCGACCCCACTGAAAAACCATTCGAACTGAAAAACAAATTCAGCAAATTTGCATGACACAAAATCAACTTACAAAAACCAGTATCTCCTCTAAAGGGTAATAGCAAACTATCTGAAAAAGAAATTAAAAGAACCCCATTTACAACACCTTTTCAAAACCACTTACGAGTAAATTTAAATAGTGAAAAGTATCTGTATGCTAAAAATTGTAAAGCACTGATGAAAGAAATTGAAGATTATACAAATAATGGAAAGACATCCCATGTTCATGAAATAGAAGAAATAATGTTCTCAAAATAACCATAGAACCCAATGTACAGATCCAATGCAATCCCAGTCAAAATCCCAATGTCATTCTTCAGAGAAATAGGAAAAACTCTTAAAAACTTGTATACAGCCACGCAAGACCACAAATAGCCAAAGCAACCTTGAACAAAATGAATACAGCTGGAAGCAACACATTACCTGATTTGTGGTGCATTACCTGAGAGTGCAGTGGTGCTGGGAACACCGAGGCCACAGGTTTGGATCCTATATAGGGATGGCCGGCGCTCACTGGCTGAGCGTGGTGCAGGTGACACCAAGCCAGTGGTTCCGATACGCTTACCAGTCACAAAGAGAAAAAAAAATATTGCAAAGTTATAGTAAACAGAATGGCATGGTAAGGGCATAAAAACAGACATATTGACAAATGGAATGGTATAGAGAGCCCAACAATATGCCAACACATGTAATGTCAACTGATTTTCAACCAAGGTGCCAAGAGCATACTATGGGAAAAGGACAGTCCCTTCAGTAAATGGTGTTAGAAAAACTATGTACATGTAGAAGAGGAAAATTGGATCCCATTTCAACCCTGTACAAACAAAACAAGACAAAACAAACAAACAAATAAAAACTTGAAATGGATTAAAGACATAAACATAAGACCTGAAATTGTAAAAGGACTAGAAGAAAACACAGGGGACTAGCTTCATAACACTTGTCTTCGCAATCATTTCTTGGATATGTCCCCAGGAAGATAAGCAACAAAAGCAACAATAGACCAGTGAGATTGCACCAAAGAAAAAAGCTCTGCAAAGGAAAAAAAAAAAAAAAAGCAGAAAAAGGAAACTTATGAGAGTGAGTTATTAATAAATTAAAAAACAATTTAAGAGAGATTAACTAAGAATTGTGAGACACGACCCACACGTTCGGAGAAAATATTTGCAAATCCTACATCTGATAAGTGACCAATCTCCAAAATATATAAGGAACTCAAACTACTCAATAATAAGGAAACAAATAACCCTATTACAGATCGGACACTTCCCGCCCTCCTCCCTCTCTCCCCTCCCCCCCAAGAATGTCCTTTCCGTTTGTTTGTTGTAACAACTACAAAAAAAGTATAGTTGTTATAT
>NW_007735808.1:5100-8617 GCF_000696425.1 Galeopterus variegatus | reverse complement strand
CTGCTGTCTGCTCAGCAGCATCCTCGGCCTCTACTCACTCGATGGAGCAGCACCTCCCACTCTCCAGTTAGGAAAATAAAGTGCCTTCCGACGTAGGCAAATGCTCCCTGGCAGGCAATTTCAGCAGTTATATTTAACTACTGATATATAGTCAAGTATTTTAACAATACTTTTGAGAATATATTTAGATTTTCTCTGTAAATTTACATTTACATTATATTGTTCCCTCTTTATAACAAAATCACTGATGTCCAATAAAGATGGACAGTTTCTTGAAAACTTTGACATATTAAAGTTATTTGTAAAGATTTATTTTATCCTCAGTGTCCAATGAGATGTCTCTGCCTGATACGACATTCTCTATTTGCTGTGTTGCTTATTTCCATGATTATACTGATATTTTCATAAACAGACTTAGAGATAAAAGGCAACACACAGGTTTCTTTCCTGTGAGAATTTTCTGATGTAAGAGAACTGGTAACTTCTCTGAGAAATTTCATAAAGTGGGGCCGGCCCCGTGGCTCGCTCAGGAGGGTGCGGCACTGGTAGTGCTGAGGCCGCGGGCTCGGATCCTATATAGGGATGGCTGGTGCACTCACTGGCTGAGTGTGATGTACACAACACTGTGTCAAGGGTTGTGATCCCCTTACCAGTCAAAGAAAAGAAAAAGAAAGAAATTTCATAAACGGAATTAGCTACAGTGGGCTGTTTGTGTTGTGCAGATAATAGGCCACACATACAATGGCTCAAGAGAGTAAGTATGTGTTCTTAACTCATGTAATGTAGAAACAGAGGGTTTTGTGATAGGGTTGAAAAGATCTGTGCTCTCTCCAATCCATTCTTTTTCTCTTTTACAACAGAGGCCTTCCCCCACTTAAGGCTCCCAAGGCATCCTAAGGTGTCATTTTCACCTTGGCCCCAGAGGGCATGAGAAATCAGAGAGGGGGCTGCATGGATATATTTATGTTGGCAGACCAGGAAGTAATGTTCGCCACTTGTGTCCATATTACCCTGGACAGAGGACAGTTCTGTGGTCCACCACACAATAATGGGAGGCCGAGAAGGCATGCTGGGTGTCCAAGAGGAGAGAGAGTGGTTTTCAGGAACACACAGTATCAGCCTTTCAGGACGTCTCCCACCTGAATTTTCTTATGGCTATTGAGGTGTGACTGAAGCAAAATAATGTTTCCACATTCGTTAAGTCAGCCTTCCATATTTGTGAGTTTTGCATCCATGGATTCAACCAACTGAAGATCAAAAATATTTTAAAAAATTTAAAAACATGAAATAATATAATAAAAATAATACAAATAACCCCCCTCCACAATATAAGAACTATTTACATAGGTTTTCTCTTATATTAGGTATTTTAAGTAATCTAGAGATGATTAAAAGTATGTAGGAGGATAGACCTGGGTTATAAAAAATACCGCACCCTTTTATATAGCGGACATGTGTGGAATATACTAACATTTATAAAGCAAATGTATTTCACAGTACCTAGTCTCCAAAGCCCTGTACTTTCAGGTTTAGGCTAACTTTTAAAAATTACATACGGAAATGTTAAGCTTGCAAAAGTCAGGAAACTTTCCCCAGGCTAAAGTCTCTGTTGTAGATAAATAATTGTAACACAGGAAAATTGCTGGCTCAAGGACAGACGTCTTTGGAGTAGGTTAACCTATTGACTGATATGTTAAGAAAGTTGTCTCATTGTTATGTAAGAATACTGAGGAAACTGCTGTAGGAAAAGATAGCATTTGCTAAGAACAAGCTTTTGCTGGTGGATCGACTAACCTTTTGCAAACTGCATTATGGAATGGCACTTTGTTATTTCACTGATGTTACCAGCTTCTGTTGTTAAACCATTTATTGTTAGTCATACCTCCACCTGTGTTCCTTTTCTGTAACTTTCTGGCCTGGAGAACAAATAGTGAGACCGAACCCCAGTCTGGTGTTAATATCCTGAGGAGCAATGCCTCTCTCTTGAGGGTTGCAGAAAATTAACCCCTTTGGGGTGTCTCACTGCTCAGGAGAAATGGGCTATGAGTAACACTTTGGGTCTCCACCTCCATCACCCAGGGGGGAGAGAGAGAAAAAGAGAGTGCAACACAATGGTGCACTGTGTGAGGATTTCTGGCTCCATGGATTGGAGATCAACCTGCCAAGCCTTGGAAAGTTAAGAGACGTCCACTACTCATCCCAACAAGGGGAGTCCCTGTAAGGGAGACTCACCCTGGTAAAGGGGTCCACAGGCATCTCTCGACTAGGGGTCCACACCTGCAGCAGGTCCTTAGGTCTTTTCAGCCCTGAAGGTATTTTTCCTTTTTTTTTACTCTTAAAATATGGAGAATTCATTAACAAAATGGGAGCTCAACATACATTACAACTATAATGTCTCCTTAAAGCAGCTGGCTGTAAAGTAATTGAACAGTAGCTTGTAAAACTCTTAGTGGATATTAAACAACCATGTCCGTGGTACCTCAAGGAAGGGAGCCTTAACATAAGAATTTGGGAACAAATTGGTCACTGGTTAATTTATATAATGGGTATCGTCAAGGCATCCCATCTAACAACATGGAATCTATGTCAAGTCGTTTGAGAACTATTCAAGACCTTAAGAGAAAACTAAGATATGTCTATGCCACCAAAAAAGTATAAAACTTAATCTTTAAAAGTAACTGAAAAAAAAAAACTTTTAAATTGGACAATCTAAGGTAAAAGAAGTTAATATTTCTTTGCAATGTTGGTTTCGTTTGAGCATGTTTTCTTACCTGCACAAGGTTTGTCTTCTCTCTTTATTTATTTATTTATTTTAATATTTTATTTTATTTTATTTTGTCGATATACAATATGGTTGATTATTGTGACCAATTACCAAAACCTCCCTCCCACCTCTCTCTCCCCCTCCCTTTCAACAATGTCCTTTCTGTATGCTTGTCGTATCAATTTGAAGGAATTGCAATTGTTATGTTTTCTTCGCCCTCCCCAGTTTTTTTTTATTTGTTTATTTTTAGCTCCCACAGATATGTGAGAACATGTGATATTTCTCTTTCTCTGCCTGACTTGTTTCTTTTAATATAATTCTCTCTAGATCCATCCATGTCATTGCAAATGGCAATATTTCATTATTTTTTATAGCACAATAGTATTCCATTGTGTAGATATACCACGTTTTCTGTATTCACTCATCTGATGATGAACATTTGGACTGGTTCCAACTTTTAGCTATTGTAAAAAGTGCTGCAATGAATACTGGGGAACAGGNCTAAGCTCAGCAAGTATAGCAATTGAGGTGCTAAATTTCAGTCAAAAATAGAACTCAGTCTAATTTTGGAAATTTCTGCTTATTCATGCACAGGGTTTCAAGCACCAAATCTTTAGCTCTGCCCTCTGCTGGTCATTTCAAATTATGCAAAGATAATTTTCTCAATATTTTTTTATTTCCAAATTTACAGTGTTGTTGGAAGACATTTTAAAATTTCAGCACTGCAAAATCGATTATAATTTTTTTCTTTTT
>NW_007735808.1:0-606 GCF_000696425.1 Galeopterus variegatus | reverse complement strand
CACCTTTTTCATTTCTAATTTTTTATGTGGATCTTCTCTCTTCTTTTTTTAGTTAGCCATTTTAATGGTATGTCAATTTTATTTATCTTTTTTAAAACCAACTTTTTGATTTGTTAATGTTTTGTATTTGGGGAAGGTTCAATTTCATTAACTTCTGCTCTGATCATAATGATTTCTTTCTGTCTGCTAACTTTAGGTTTGGATTGTACTTGTTTTTCTAGTTCTCTAAGGTAAAGGGTTAGGTTGTTCACTTGCCATCCTTCTATTCATCTGAAGTAAGCATTTAATGTGATAAATTTCCCCTTTAGTACTGCTTTTGCAGTATTCCACAGGTTTTGATATGATGTATAATTATTTTCAATAGTTTCAATAATTTTTTTATTTCCTGTTTGATTTCTTCTTGAACCCATATGTCATTAAGTAGAATGCTATTTAATTTCCTTGTGTTTGCATAGTTTCCAGAATTTCGTTTGTTATTGATTTCTAATTTTAATCCATTGTGGTTTGAGAAAATACATGGGACCAGTCCAATTTTTTTGAATTTGTTGAGACTTTATTTGTGAACTTATATGTGATCTATCCTGGAGAATGATCCATGTGCTGATG
>NW_007735807.1:57847-73212 GCF_000696425.1 Galeopterus variegatus | reverse complement strand
AATACCACATGTTTTCACTTATTGGAGGGAGCTAAAGGTGAATGAATTAATTCACACACACTCACACACACACTCACACACACTCTCACACACAACAAAAAACAAACAACAACAAAAAAAACAAAAACAAAATAACCGGGGGCGGGGGAGAGGAAGATATAACGACCACAATTTTTTTTGAAGTTCTTACAACAAGCAAATGGAGGGGACACACTTGGGTGGGAGGGGGGAGAGGAGGAGGGAGGGAGGTTTTGGTGATGGGACATAATAATCAACTACATTGTATATTGACAAAATAAAAATAATAAAAAAAATAAAAAATAAAAAATAAATAAAGAAAAATAAAATATTCTAATTTCTATTGGTCTAGTATTGATTAAATAACTTTTGTTTTACTTTGGGAAAATAAATACTTACTTAAAATACCACCTCATATGAGACAAGATTAAAGCAAATGTGAGTGCTGGCAAGAGGTAAAACTTATCTCCCTGAGCAGATATTAGAGGGATGATCTGGTAAATCTTACTTGGAATCTAACAAATAAAAATTAGAATCATTTTTAGTCTGTCCTACAGGAAGATTGCATATCCCGTGTGCAGTTATAACTACCATGTTGTTTGTTTTATTCATAAGTATAATTCTTTCAAATCATATCTGTCAAGTGGCCAAGTAATACTATAAATCTATTATCTGAAGTCCATTAAGTTTCCCAGCACTGAAACTGCATGCACTTGAAAGAACATATGCAAATGCATTGGAGCCTTGAATTACTAAGCAGCATCAACCTACATAATGCAAGTCATCCTAAGGCTAAAATGCGTTATAATTGTTCAACTAACATACAGTGGTTTGAAGTTGACAAAGGTAAATTTAACTGAAGAAAAATGACAGTCCATGGAAAAAGTAGTAACAGTTATCTCCATTCAGAAGATAGATGAATAAAATGAAAATTTCCTTAAAGACTGGAAAACCCATTTTATACTTGATTACATTTCAAGAGACTAGCATTAAATCTAAGAAATGGTAGACATCCAGTAATATTAATGAACTTACCAAATGTTAGGCTTCATTTGGAGAAGATCTAAATTGAGCATGTATGGATACCAAACTCAAGAACAGCAAACTTTATCTTTTACTCATTGCCTAGTATCTGCGTAAGTGATGAAAATGTATAGATTCAATCTAACACGTTATTAAGGAGTTAATGTACTTAGTCATTCTAAGTTTTGTATTTGATATTTAACATTTTGTATGTATATTTCCCTAAATTAAAGTACTACAATGTAATTTTACTAAAAAATGTTAAACATGTATTATAATAATTCCTCATAATTGATTAAGCCCATGTGCTCTGTAACCAGTGTTCCAATCCCAGCTTCTCCATTTTCTAGCTATGGAACCTTGGGCAAATTAGTTAACTGTATGATAATAATAATTCTTAACTCACAAGATAGTTTGTTACAAGGATGAAATGACTTAAAATACAGTGAATGCTTAGAAAACCTAGTGCATACTAAATGCTAAGTTTTACTATTTAATAACGATGACAGTACATTTACTGCCGAAAAAATTAAGTATATAATAGGTAGTAAAGTAGAACTAAATAATCCTATTCTTTAGAAGAGCTATATAAGACAATTGCAGTATAAAAGTGAATTTCTGGCTTAAAGATGTTATTTTAAACACAAATATTTGCATCTGTTTCAGAAATTAGCAGAGGAGATAATAGCAGCAGTATTTTGGAGGACAGAAAACACAGCGAATTGGTAATTGGCAGTTGACCATAAAAAGTTAAATACTAAACAGGAAGTGCAAAAAGCTGAGTAGTAACCTGATTTGCACTGTGCAAAACTTGAAGAGTTCAATAATAGGCAAAAGTACGATTAAGGTCCTTGAAGGAGTGAAGATGGGAAGATTGCTTGAAAGTGAATGCTACCTTTTACCCATCAGCTAAATATATTCTGTCCCCACAGTAGGGATAGCCAAAGAGTGAATAACGTGTAGTCTTCAAAACCTATTTATTCTTCTCAAAAATGACCTGAGACATTGACATTGAGTATTCTCCAGTAAGATTGTCCAGCCGGGTTACCACAGGTGTAGGCCACGGACAATGTACATGCATACAAACCTTCAAATAAGATTTTAGTGACCCACTCCTAAACATGAGTCAAAGTCATAGGTATCAAAGGAATGCTCCAATATTGAACAATGAGACTTTTTTAAAAAAGCAACTTGAATAAAATAGCTGTGTAATTTTCTTTGTCATCTCTGTACAGCAAAACCTTGAACAACACAGGCTTAAACTGCAGGGGTTGTTTATACACAGATTTTTTTTTTTCAATAAATGTGTGTTGAAAATTTATTTCAATAAATATGTCATGAATGCATGACACACCTAACCAAATAGTAAAGAAGGCTACCTAACAGTAGGTAGGCCATTAGTAGGCTACTGATACTACTTAAGTAAACTGTGGAGCCCCTGGAGGGAAAGCATTGACATATTTAAGAAGTAGTTGAGTAGTTATGTAAAGTTTTGGGGGGCTCAAACATTATACATAAATTTTCGACTGTGTGGGTCAGCACCTATAACCCACACAATGTTCAAGAGTGAAACAGAACTTATTCTAGAGAGAGAAATCATGTAGAAGTTACGAATTACCAATGATTCCTGTGGTGGTTGTTTAAACTAATTTGGGAATGCACATTATGGAATTCAATAACACATAACATTCTAGAAAAGACTTGCAGTAGCATCTACTCACATGTATCATCTACTACAACATGGGGTGGAAAGGAGTATGTGTGTGAGTTTACACTTGAATACCCAAATATCAAAGTTCATTCACCTCATAATTATTAGGTATGGTATCACAAACAAGTTACAAATATTTAATTCCTCATTTCTCTAATTCAATGTTTATTTAGTATCTTTTATGCAATTATTATGTGTGTGAAGGGTACTCATTTACATATACACATACATATACACACACACGCTTTATAAATTTATATATATTTAAGCACATGAAATAAAGGCATTTTGGACCAAACATAAAAATAAAATTTTGTGATACCTGTTTACGAGCTGTCTGCCCCTTGACCCACTGTACTTCTTAACTTCCTGTGTAATTTATGCCAGCACCTGGTGGTATGTATTGCTATAGACTTGTATGCTGCCTGGTGATAGGAACCATATTTTTTCATTATTATATACACAGTATACATGTATTTAACCATATTATTTTCACATTTTGAGTATATAAAACTGAGAAAGACACACACCTGCTATAAAGAGGCTTTCATTGAAATATTTTTGTCGGGATATTATTCTCTTTTTTAGGCTAATTTGTATCCCTTTTCCTTTATATTGCCTAACATAAATATGTTAAATAAAATACACTCATTTTTCTAAAATTTAAGGTGCCTGATGGTAAATATATATATGAAAGTCTACCAACAGAGAAATTAGTGAGAGTTTTCCTCACTATAGAAGTAGCTCACTGACTAGTTCTCAAGCTAGAAATGTTCAACAGAAGATTAACACAAGAACTGATACTTTATAACTTTCCTTTGTAGAACACAAATTTATTTAACTTGTTTTGCTCTGAAGCTGTGTACTCATGTTTTTGCATGTATCTGAATGCCAAACAGTTTATAAAAACCAATTAGTTGAGAGATTTTATATATCGTCTTATTTAGAGCCACTAACCCATTTTAGTGTCTCAGGTTCACAATTTCTAAGTCAAGGGTAAAAATAATCATGCAGTGAGTGATATTTAAGGGGTAATAAAAGTACCATTTGAACAGAGAATTAGTAGTATAACCTTTAAGCTCAGGCTCTCATAGGTGTAATATATAGCCTTAGGAGAAATACTTTGTAATTAATTGTGTAATTTCAAGTTTTTTCTGCTCATCACTAACTCTCTTCTCTTTTCCGACAGCCAGCTCTATAATTACAGAACCTGAAGAGTTACTTGTTCCAAGTAACTTTAACTAAGAAAAACTCCAGAAAACTGAGTTTATACCATTTACTGATTTTTTGTGTTTTGCCCTTCTTATTCCCCAAGGGAAATGAGAGGAATTTATTTTCCCACTCAGAGTATTTTATGTCATTATTCTTTCAGAATATCAAGACTAACAGGCTATGAGGTTAAGCATTAGGTTCAAGTAGACAATGAGTCATTTTATTGCTTGCTGATTAATTTGGAAATGGCATTATGATTTCAATAAAGTAACATTATATTATTTTACGAAAACATTATCTCTAATTGTTTCTCACAATATGAGTTGTTACACAAAATAATAAAATAAAAATTCAAATTTGCTTAGAAATTCCATTATTACAAGGCAAAGTTTCTATTTCTTATAACAAAAATCACAATGTATTAATGTTATCATTTTGAACTGCCTTACTTATACTTTTAAACAATCTAAAATATTTCCATGAAAATATACAGCTGTGAAAAATCATCTTGAAACAATAAGGAAAAACAAACTGAGAACTTTTTAAGTTTAAGTAACTTTTTTTTGAAAAAGGGAAGCTAATTTGAATAGAGATCATCATGATCATTGACGTCTCTGTTAGTTAACATAATAAGCCAATACTAACCACTGTTTACTGCTCCTTCAAATTATGTTACCTATGCCAAAGACGTACCAGACTTATGGTCGATCGCCTATATGAGTATCATATAATTCAAGAACTATATGAGTTTGGTTGAAATAAAAAAAATTTAAAAAACCACACAAGATAAAGAGCTGAATATTATGAATATTACAAACTGTGTAACCATTATGCCCCAAAATAATATTTATTCTCAGATTCCATTTATATGCTTATTATTTTTCCTAATTCCAATTTCATGTTCCATCATGTTTTATGTATTATAGATGTATATTTTATAGCTGATTTTTGTCTGTATTATAAAAATCCCTTTCAAAAATCAGTGTCGAACAATCCAGGAAGAAGACTCGTTTTAGGTATAATGTTAAGAACAAAACATTAGCTGATTTTATCTAGTGAATAGGCTGTTTTGACTTTAAATAGTGAAACTGCTAATACCACTTTAATACTAATAGTAATGAAACCTGACAGCCTCATATTTAACAGTCAGTGGAAAACATAATATGCTATTTCTAATGAAGTGGGTTGATCAGATATGATTGAAATATATTTTCCACTTACCAAAGAAAAGAATATACACTACTATACAGAATACATTTTGGAATTTGAGACCTTTGAATTGCTATTTGATTCCATAATCTAATCACACAGAATATTCAGAATTTATATTTCCCATGATTTTAAAAAGTCCCTTAAGGCCATTAGGGTAGGAAGTGTTATAATACTATTCCTGTTGATCTTATCTTTGAATATTCTGATTTAACTTAATTGTTCTCTTCCTCCATTGTTGTGCTGCAACCTTTTTTTTTTTTTCACTAAAACTAAGACATACATTTTATCATGTCACTGCTTTTTTTAAAAAATCTTTTATTGTATTTACATTTTTTACAGTGTAAATTTATCTGCTAATGTTATTGTCAAAGTCCATCACCACTATGCTGTAGTCTTCCTTCCCAGTATTAGATCTTCCCACTTAATTTCTCTTGTTATTCATGCTTTATCCTTACCAAACTACTATGAGTTTCTGCATATGATGCATGCTTCTTAATATTTAGACCTTTTTCAATTTTGCATCCCTTTTCTCTCACACTATATGCATCTAATCTTTTATAGCACATATCTGGCTTCCCTTTCCCTAAAGAACTTTCTTGAAATGTTTGTTCAGTATTAGCTATTTTGTAGCTTCTTTTCTTTTTTTGGCAGCTGGCCAGAATGGGTATCTGAACCCTTAACCTTGCTGTTATAACACTGTGCTCTAACCAACTAAGCTAACTGTCCAGACAAGCTTCTTTTTAGTTTATTTATGCATTATTTGGATATGGGACTTATTCAAATGAATTATAATCATCTTTTCCACTTGTCTATCTCTTAATAGATTTATGTTCCTTGAGACTGAAGAACTTTCTTATTCCAAAGTTGTTCTCAATGATTATTATAGGCCTCTCATAGGAGAATCCAAAATAATTTGATGAATGCACATGTGATTTGGCATTAGTTATATATATATGTGTGTGTGTATATATATTTTTTATTTTTATATTTGTATTCATATAAACAATGGTATCAATGAATAATAAGGTAAAAAAGTACATATTCAGATTAGATTTTTAAAAGATTACAAGCTAATCTGTAAAGGTTTACATGTCTAAATATTTATGGAGGAACAGAAGATTCCACCTCATTTTTTTTTTAAACAATCGTTGTAAGTAGAGGTATTAAAACTCAAAGACATTATGAGAAATACCTCTAGCATATTGATGTATTTGAGTCTGTTTTTTTAAACTGAAAATGAGTTTTATGTAATTTCTTGATATTCTTTACCATAATTTTAAATAACATATTTAGCAAATTATTATTTGCATTAAAGTGTTTCGTTCTATGTAATTGACAGGTTGAGAAATTAATCTGCTTATGATAAAAAATGTAATTAAATGTTAACAAACTAAGAAAAAATATCTCATGCAATTCTATTTAGACTTAGGTAAGATAACATCAAATAGAAACCAAATAAAAATCTGTCAGAGGAAGGTAGGAACTAATAACTGAGGAGATATATGAAATGGGAAGACCAGTGTGGAAGTCATAACTATACCAAGGGATGAAGATAAAACTACTGGAGCCAAGATTAAACAAAAATGCCAGAGCAACTAAATGTTCATTTGTTTTCAGATAAGGTAAAGACCCTGGTTAAAAGGGTCAGAATTCCTTACATGAATCACAGGTATCTGATTATGAAAATAAAGCAAATGTGTTGTTTGTTAAGATTAGAAAAAGTTACAGTTTGAAACAGAATAGGGACTGGACTTGGGGCCCTTCACCCATATCCATGAAGGATTGAGACAAACAGCCTCCCAACCACAGAAATCCAACTCACAGCCATGTGAAAAAGGGCTAAGCCATATATCTCTTAAGCAGTGTGTAGAGGTAGGGCTGGGTCTGGCGCACACAGAACCCTCGAGCCCATTCACAAACCCTTCACACACAGGTCTACGAGCTAGGAAACCAGAGAAAATATCCTTGGAGCCTTGGTTGATGAAAGAGTAGCCTTTATTCAGCGCACACACACTTCTCAAAGCTAGGCAGTAAAAAGCGAAACTCAGAAACTCCACTGCTACTGGCAAAGTCCAAAAGAAAAACACCGAGCAGCTGCCAGCAGAGTAAACATGGTCTATTTTTAGACATGAAGTCTACCCAACAGCTTGTGCCTCACAAACTGAAGAAACAATAGCAAACTAAAAAGATACATGGGTGCACACACACACTAACTCCACCCACACACAACTTGTTTACAAGAAATGTGCTGCACCACACCCAACCAGACCTGAGGTTGGGGTGACTGACCGAACTATTCTATTTTCCCCACACAGTGTCTTGCAGGAATGTGGGAGCAGGATGTATGCACATCCCAAGATGTACTCCAGGGCTGATCCTTCACTGCATTTTTCCTTTATTATAGTACTAAAAAATCACACCCAGTGGTGATTTAACATGTTAAAGAGGTATGTGATTCATGAAGCATGACCTCCAAGTGCACATATGCCAAGAAATACTCACCTCTGCATGCTTGGATGTCACCTCTTTCCCATCTAAGCCACTATAAAACTTTCTCCTATCTCCTCTTTGGGGAGTCAGCCTGAGGAAACTTTCCTTTATGATGTCTTGCTTGTGCACTGGCACAAGCTCTAAAGCCTTGCTTGTGCAGACTGATTGACCCTGTGTTAATTTCTATTACACTTGGAGTCAAAGAACCTGGTCCTGTAACAAATTCATCCAAAATGTTACTCAGCATTGATTCTAAGGTTCTTAGTTTGAATTGAAAAAAATGTAATTAATGTGTATTTAACTGTTACTAGATTTTAACTGATGCTTAATTGAAATTATATTAATTTATAAAAGCTCACATGCTGCTCAATGAGACTTTATGCTAAATATTTGAGACTAAGCTAAAATTTATAGCATCTTTCAAGGTTGTTGAAATTTTGCAAATCAAAATATTCTACAGTAAATGGCTCCTAAATTGCTAAAGCCAGATTGACCATTCTGCCCGAAAAAACTAAAACACTAGACAAAATAAATGAAAAAGCAGTTTTCAAGATATGCTCCAATAGTTGGGAAACAAACTTTTTTTTTTTTTTTTTTTTTGAGCGTTCCATCAATATAAGAAATCTGTAGCTGAAGAATCCAATTTTCCTTTGGCCTTTGTAGCTCCATATATATCACACCCCCAAGAGATACAAGAACCAGTCCTATGAAATTTCAACCCCCCCAAAATAAAAAAGTCATCAGAGAAAAATATATCCTAATATGAATTTATTTGAAAATAAGAAAAAAATAATTTGGGATGCACAGCTATTGCAAGCCATATGTGCTTACCTGAACAGTAGGGGAAAGGAAAAGATTTTTTGGCTAAAAAGGAGTTTACATCAGCTTCTTGGAAATAGTTGATTGGTTCCAGAGGCTCAAAGTGTTCTACTGAGAGCATCTTAACTGAATTGCTATAGTCCTAAAGAATAGCTAGTGATAAGCCTGGTCTTGGAAATATGTACATAGTGGGAAACATAGGTTGTGAAAAGCAGGAGATGTGTGAAGACATGAAGGTATTTCTTGTGGGTTTATTTTAGAAAGTTCTTGAGATAGTACTTATCTCAGAAATACAAGCGTGAACTCTCCTTGCTTTCATGGCTCCGTTTATTTGGGTCTGACAAGAATGATTTTATCCTGGTGTCCGAAACTTTCACAGAAGTTTCTTCACTGATCTAATTTATGGTACCTTTCTTCTTCCCTTTAATTCACTTAGACTTGATGTAGATGGTTCCTCACTGATCTAATTTATAGTACCTCACCATTTCCCTTCAATTCACTTCAAACCCACAGTTGGAAGCTACTTCTTTTACTTTCTAATATTTGTATTGCAGGAGCATCCAGTATTTGGTATTTCAGCAGTATACTTTTCAGGATTTTCTTAGTCAAAAATAAATTCAGACAATATAGATTTTGCCACTTTTCTTCCTATAGCTGAAAGCAGAATTTAAATTACAGGGGATTATTCTAGTAGTAAGTGTAAGGATACCGTGGGCACTCAGCGGAGGGGGAGGGGGAAAACATTCTCTGGCAATATGGCGCCCTCCCAGGTTCTTCTCCGCAGTAAATGCCCGCTGGTGCCAAAACCTCAACCAGTCACAGGTCAGGGCTCACTTCCTGCCCCGCCCCACGCAATCAGCTACCGCCCGTCCACCCCCTATCCAAACCCAGAACACAGCTCCCTATAAATTTACGCACAATACTTGAATAAAGTGGAACTTCTCTGGCAAACTGTCAGCTCAGGTCCATGCACCCTTTCATTGCTGCCAAAACCCAGGAGGAGTTCACCCTGCGCCAGGGGACTCCTTCCTTGGACTTCCTCGGACCCCTCTGTGACCCCCCCCAGGACTGACAGTCCACCCTCATCCATTTTCTCTGACGCTGCCTTCCTTCACCCACCACCGGCTCATCCGTTAGGTAAGCCCCCTTTTCCTTTTGTCAGGCTTGTAGATTATTTAAACCTTCACCCTATTCACATTCCCCCGGCCCCGGCATTGACACGTTCCTGGCCCTGGAGGCTTAACCTCCCATTCCTCCCTCTCTCTCTTTCTCTCACTCCTTTTAACCTTCCTCCTACCGGGTCCAGGACCCCTACCATCCATCAAAACCTTAGCGCACTAGGTCCCTCTGGCTTTCGGCATTTTTGCCTCCGGGAAGTGAGGGTCTAGGTGACGACCTACAACCCCTTCCTTCCTGGGTTCATCCTTGAACCCATCTCCTGGGAACTGCATGACTCATTGGGGATGCCCTCTGAGTACCGTCATTCTCATCTGGCCGGAGGGCTCATTCTAATCCTCCTTTTAAACCTTCTCTCTCTCTCTCTAATGCTCTTCGGAATGGGAGCTTCCACCTCCTCCCTCCAGGGTGATTCACCTTTACAATGTCTCTTAAACAACCTTAACACCCTATCCCTCAAGCCTGTCATTTAGCCCAAACTCCTCACCAAATTTTACACACAAGATTGGCCTTATTATCCCCTAGATAACCAAAATAAGTGGCCCCCTGGGGGCACAATTGATCCTGACATTCTCTGGGACCCTTTTAACTACTGCCAGCGCCTGAGAAAGTGGAATGAGATTCCATATGTAGAGGCTTTCTGCCTGCTTGCCCAAAATCCCTCTCTCTGTTTCACCTACTCTCCTTCCCAGATTCTCCTTGCTTCCAAACCCCCTTCATCCTCACCGCCTCCACTACCCTCTACTTCTGATAATTTTGACCCTGCAGACAAAATCCCCCGTTCAGGTCTCCTTCTCCTGTAACTCCCTCTGCTCCCCAACCCTCCCTCAGTTAACTCCATTCCATCCACCTCCTGTGCCTGGCCGGCCGGCCGGTAAACAGCCCTGGTCTCCAGGGCAACTGCCGCGGGGTGAGGGGCCACCTAGTCAGCCTGTTCTCCCGCCTGCTCCTGGCTCCTCCCTCCGTGACTCCCTCCATCCCTCCCACCTCATGCGCCCCCCACCCAGGCGCTCTCTCTGCCCATCCGGTGCAGGGGATGTGTTGTCCTGTGGTGGCGGTGGCAGCGGCATGGCCCCCAGGACTGCGGCCTGCGGTGCTGCCGGTGCCCCGAGCCTCATGGCGTTGGGGGTGTATGGAATTGGACATGCCACGTTTGCACGTGGTGCACCCCCTTGCCAGCCGCCTCCTGCTCCCAGTGGGGCCCCACCTCTGCTGCCGGCTCGTGCTCGGTCCCATGGCCCCGGCTTCTCCCTTCTGCCTCCTCCTCCCTTGTTTCTTCTAGCCCCACCTTGCTGCTATCTTGTTCCCTGCCAACTCCCATTTCACCTGCCCTGGCACCTTCCTTTAGCCCCTCTGTAACTCATTCCCAAGGACTCCCCCCCTCCTCCACCATGGCTCCTCTCAGTGAGGTGGCTGGAGCTGAGGGGGTTGTTAGGGTACACGTTCCCTTTTCATTAGCCGATCTCGCCCAGCTGGAAAAGAGATTAGGGTCCTACACCACTCACCCCTCTACCTACATTAAAAAATTCCAATTGGTCCTTCAGACATACAGTCTCACACATCATGACATATTTTTTGGCTCAATCCTACCCCAACATCAAGGCTAAGCTAAAAAAAACTGGAACAGGGCCCTGTTACTCCCCAGACTGAAATTTTATCAGTGACCTTCAAGGTTTTTCATAATAGGGAGGAGGAACGAAAACTAAAAAAAGAACGGCACAAACAAAAGGCTGATCTGGCCAACCTCCAAATACTGGCCAAAGTAATTACTCAGCCTTCTAAGTGCCCTTCCAGGCCCTCCACCTCCAAAACTCCCCCCGGCGCTTGCTTCAAGTGTGACAAAGAAGGTCATTGGTGAAAGAATGGCCCATCACCCAGAAAGCCCACCAAGCTATGTCCTAAGTGCCACAAAATGGGACATTGGGGCTCAGACTGTCCACTCACCTGAAGGGGAGACTGGCCTAATGGGCCCCAGCCATCCCGAACACCTCAAACACCTCTTGTGGGACTGGCTGAAGAGGAAGAAGATTGAAGGGGCCCTGGGTCCTTCCCGACCATGACCATCACAAATAGCGAGCCTAGGGTAACTATTGTTGTGGATGGCTGGCCCGTCTCCTTCCTCCTGGATACAGGAGCCACTTTCTCGGTCTTAAAGGAGTTTCGGGGCCCAACCACACTTAACATTTCTCCTATAGTCAGGGTAAGAAAAAACATATATACCCCCACAGAACGCCTCCACTAACTTGCCACATTGAAGGCGTTTCATCTCCTTTCTCCCACTCATCTTTGGTCATGCCTCAATGTCCTGTCCCTCTATTAAAAATAGATATTCTCGCCCAGTTACATGTTTCCATCTCTATATCCACATCCTCCTCCTCCGTAGACTCATTCCTTTTAGCCCTCATTTCTGGACTAGCGGGATACTTTAGATCATGGATCCCAAATTACTCTTTATTGGCCCGCCCACTATATGCCCTTACAAAAGGAGACCAAAATGTACCCCTATCATCTTCACCAGATAAGCCATTCCAAAAACTTTGCCAGGCTCTGGTCATGGCCCCTGCTTTACACCTGCCTGACCTCACTAAATCCTTCTCCCTTTATGTACATGAAAGGGACGGACAAGCCCTGCATGTGTTAGGGCAAACATATGGCCCCTCCTTCGCCCCAGTAACAAGTGGGGGCACCCCAAACAACTAAATCCTCCCGTCCAGGGCTGGGCTCCCTGCCTTCATGCCCTGGCTGCTAAACATCTACTACACCACTAACCAACAAGCTAAACTCATTGTGGCCACTCGGGCCTGTGTACTGGCAGGAGAGAAATCCCTTAACCTAAACACAGATTCCAAATACGTTTTCCACATACTTATATCCCATGCAGCAATCTGGAAAGAAAAAAAGATTGCTCAACACCAAAGACAATACTATAGGTCTCCCATTACAAAACACATCAAAAGGACAGCTCAACCATAACTCAAGGTAATTGCTTAGCTGACCAAACGGCATGATTGGTTGCCACAGAGGGTTGTGACACCCCAGATGCTGCACTCCTTCCTCTCCTACTGGGTACCACAGACAACTCTGCTCCAACACCAGATAATAAATCTTCTTTTTTCCATCTTTTCCATGATCTATTCCATTCAAATCCACAAAGTCTAACACTCTTCCTCCAAACTTTCTTTCCTTTAACTTCAACAGACAAAGCTCTTCCTCCAAACCTTCTTTCCTCTAACCCCAGCTGATAAAACTCTCTTACAGAAAATCTCTCACAACTGCTCTATCTGTCAGCGTACCAACCCTAACACTCCCTTAAAAGCCAAACCTTATCCCTCACATCAAGCTAGGGGTAATGTCCCTGCTGCAGACTGACAGATCGATTTCACCCACATGCCTCCTGTTAAACGTCAGCAATGTCTCCTAGTTATGGTGGATACCTTTTCTGGGTGGATAGAGGCCTTCCCCACTACTAACAAAAAGGCCACCACTGTGGCTTCCATACTCCTCTCCCAGATTATCCCAAGGTTTGGAATGCCCTCTTCCATACAAACAGACAACGGCCCAGAGTTCACTGCTAAAATAATACAAAATTTATCTCGAGCTCTCTCCCTCCCTTGACATCTACACTGTCCTTACCAATCCCAGGCCTCAGGAAAAGTTAAACGTGCCATCAGGGCTCTAAAAGACATCCTTACTAAACTATCTCTGGAACTTCACCTTGACTGGACTCGCCTTTTACCCCTAGCCTTGTTTAAACTCAGGGTCCTCCCAAAGAAACTTTCAAACCTCTCTCCTTTTAAAATAATATATGGGAGGTCCCCTTTACCTCCAGAAATCATCCCTAAACAAAAAAACATACCCTCCAAACTAGCTATCCCATTACTCTCCCATCTTCGAGCTGAACTCTGAAAACACCAAAATTGGCTATTGCCTAATCCTACCTCCTCCCAAAACACCCCCACAGTACACCCTGGGGATTTAGTATTCTACACCTCCCCAGAGCCACAAGGTCCTTTAACTCCTAAGTGGAAATGACCTTGCCCAGTCATTCTTTGCACTCCCACAGCTGCCAAGCTTTCGCTACTAAACAACCAAGTAACTCCATGGATCCATATCTCTAGGTTAAAACCCTGCTTCCGACCTCACCAACAGATCCCACAGAACCTATGCGTGACCTGCGAGTTCAGGACACACCCTTTCAAAAAACTAAAACCTTTGCCTAAACTCCTCATCCCTCTAACCCCCTCAAACTCCATTTATCCCGACTCCCAAGTCTCCCTCCATTACAGGAACAATGACCACTCCCATTAACGTTATCCTGTTTCTCTTACTGTGCCTAGTAGGTGTCTCTAAATCCCCGTATGTTTGGCGATTCACGGTGCGAAAAACTCTTACAAAATAACAAGGTAAACAAGGTAAAACCACCAAACTACTCCCTTTCATGGCAGACTGTTCTGTAGCTGGATGCCAAAGGGCTATTACCATCCCTCTTACAGGGAGTAAACTAACCTCTCAATCCTCACGCCCATATATATGTTTTATCTTTGACCAGACTCAACCTTCTTGACGCTGGTGGCCAGAAACTTATGGGGGATGCCCGTACTGGTCATGCAAAATTCATGACCCACTTATAAATGCAGGGGGCTGATACTTCAGTGTGGTGCACAGGGCACACTCCAACTTGCCATCAGTGACCCCTGGGACTCCAGGTGGGCTGGGGTAGTTATTGGATCTTTCTACTGCAATGCCTTGGTCAATTCTCACCCTTGCGGACAATTTAAAATAACCCACACATATGTCCTCATAAAAAATCACGTTTCCTTATCTGCTGTACATACTAACATTTCTCAACAACAAAAAACCCTTTCTTCAGAGAAAAATGCCACCAACCAGCCCTCTCCCATTTACACTTGGCAACAAATTATTTCTGAAACTGTTATCTTCCTTAACCAGACTTTCTTCAACTCCACCCCTCCTAACAATTGCTTCCTTTGTGCACCTTTGCTATGCCCACTTCTGGCTGCTGTCCCTGTAAACATTACCTCACTCCCTTCCAACTCTTCCTCTACACCCCTCAACCTTCCCGATGTTCCTCTATGGAACCCCAATAACACCCCCAACCACACTCTAATGTCCTATCACTGTTTTCTGAAATCATCCACCCCCTCACCCCATTCTTCATTCCATTACACAAAAAGGTCCACCATCACAAGCCACACAACGTCCCCACTGGGCACCATTTTTTTGGTACAAAGGAACCCTTTCCACCTTTATCTTTCCTAATACCTCCGTCCCTTGCTACCTAGTCACTGTCGTTCCCCAACTAACTTTATATTCCCACACAGCGCTTTTCCACTTTTTCCATCCACCCCCAAGACAGCGTCGAGCCGTCTTTCTCCCAGTCCTAGTGGGAGTGTCCTTAACAACATCAATTGTTACAACCAGCCTGTTGGGCGGGGCCTTAGGACATACTCTGTGGGCGGTACAAGACGTTAATAACAAACTACAAAAGGCCCTCACCTCCACAGCTGAATCTCTATCTGCCTTACAAAGACGAATTACCTCCCTAGCTAAAGTTACCTTACAAAACCGCCAAACACTAGACCTCTTCACGGCAGAAAAGGGTGACACTTACATCTTCCTCTGGGAAGAATGTTGCTATTATATCAATGAATCAGGACTAGTAAAAACCAATATTGTCAAACTC
>NW_007735807.1:0-56986 GCF_000696425.1 Galeopterus variegatus | reverse complement strand
GTCCCTGTAAACATTACCTCACTCCCTTCCAACTCTTCCTCTACACCCCTCAGCCTTCTCAATGTTTCTCTATGGAACCCCGATAGCACCCCCCAACCACACTCTAGTGTCCTATCACTGTTTTCTGGGATCATTCACCCCCTCACCCCATTCCTCATTCCATTACACTAAAAATTCCACCATCACAAGCCACACAACGTTCCCACCAGACACTTTTTTTTTTTTGGTGCAACGGAACCCTTTCCACTTTTATCTTTTCTAATACCTCTGTCCCTTGCTACCTAGTCACTGTCGTTCCCCAACTAACTTTCTATTCCTGCACAGAGCTTTTTCACCTTTTCCATACACCCCCAAGACAGCATTGAGCTGCCTTTCTCCCAGTCCTAGTGGAAATGTCCTTAACAACATCAATTGTTGCAACCGGTCTGTCAGGCGGGGCCTTGGGACATGCTCTATGAGTGGTACAAGACGTTAATAACAAACTACAAAAGGCCCTCGCCTCCACAGCTGAATCTCTATCTGCCTTACAAAGACAAATTACCTCCCTAGCTAAAGTTACCTTACAAAACCGCCGAGCACTAGACCTCCTCATGGCAGAAAAGGGCAGCACTTACATCTTCCTCCAGGAAGAATGTAGCTATTATATCAATAAATCAGGACTAGTAAAAACCAATATTGTCAAACTCACCAACCTAGCCTCAGACCTCAGAGCCAACTGCCCTGATCCTTTCTCCTCTTTTTTTCCAAGGCTCACTTCTCCCCTGGGTATGGCCAATATTAGGGCCTGTCACCATAATACTCATAGCCTGTCTTTTTGCCTTACATCATAAAGTTCATCCAGTCTCAAGTGGACAGAATCTCTAACCAGACTTTCAACCAGCTTTTACTCAGGAATTACCAGCTGCTGGCTACAGAAGACCATGCCTGCCCTTCACCAGATCAGCTAACCCGCTGTTAAAATGGACCTGCCTCATCAATGGTCCCTGTTCCTGGAAGCTTTGGCCATGGACGCCTGGATGCTCTGCCCTACAGCCTCCTACACACACTGGACTCAACAAATCACTGACCTGTGGCTTCAGGGAACCTTTCTAGAGTTCTCCCCCTTCAAAATTATCTTATTCTCTACCCTCTTTTGGGCCCTATTACAAAATCACCAATCTCCTCCCAATTCCTCTTCCCCTACTATGCCCCCGTCCAGCAGGAAGTAGCTCGAAGATTACGAGACCCACTCCCAAAACAAAAAAAAAACGGAGGAATGTAAGGATATGGTGGGCACTCAGCAGAGGGGGAGGGGGAAGCATTCTCTGGCACTATGGCGCCCTCCCAGGTTCTTCTCTGTAGTAAATGCCCGCCGGTGCCAAAACCTCAACCAATCACAGGTCAGGGCTCACTTCCTGCCCAGCCCCGTCCAATCAGCTACCGCCCGTCCACCCCCTATCCAAACCCAGAACGCAGCTCCCTATAAATGTACACACAGTCCTTGAATAAAGTGGAACTTCTCTGGCGAACTGTCAGCTCGGGTCCTGTCATCTTATCAGCTCGCATCCGTGTGCCCTTTCAGTGAGGATTATTCTAGTGATTATTAATTTCTGCATGACCTTGCTGATTTAACTGGGATGTATGTCTTTACATGTGTTTCTTCAACAAAAACTCCTATAACCAAACTCCTACAATGCCAACTGCTGCTCCATCTCCTTGTCAGTGTTGAAAGATTCACTTTCAGAGGAATTTTCACTGAGCCAATTTCTTAGCTTCTCTTGGGAGCATGGAATAAGTTGATGTCCTCCTGTGGTATTTGATAAAGCCTTGTGAATCTTTCTGCCTCTGAAACATTTCACTGTTCCAAACCATCCTGGCAATGTTGATAATTTCTTTTTTTTTGTACTTTTTGAGACCGGCTGCACTGCACTCAGCCAGTGAGCACTGTGCTCAGCCAGTGAGCACTGTGAGTGCACCAGTCATCCCTATATAGGATCCAAACCCGTGGCGGAGGCGCTGCTGCGCTCCCAGAGCCGCACTCTCCCGAGTGCGCCATGGGCTCGGCCCAATGTTGATAACTTCTAAGATGCAAGACCAGCTAAAATTTTTAATGGGAATTGTGACAGAGATACAAATTAAATGTTTGCCTATGTTTCACAGCTGAAATATATTTAACATTCATTTCTTAAGTTTCTTAATTCTGGCAAGATAGTATAAATGTAAGACTTATCTCTGGATTCAAACAATATTTGACAGTCATCATTTTGGTACTTATTAACTTTGTGTGTTTGGATATATTACTTTATATTTCAATTTATCTCTAAAACAGGAATGATAGTATGTACTACAAGAAAATCTGTAAGATTTCTAATTATCTTGCATACTCATTTGATTTTTCCTTCCCAAGTAAACTTTTTTCCTAATCTTGTTAAATATTTAGGTTTACCTAATTCACTGTATAATTTCTAAATTGAACAGTTAAAAATAATTTCTCAGCTGATTAAAACATCAATAATTAGTACAAAATTTGTCACAATGTTGTATTTATGTTTTTTAATTTTTTTTAATTATTATTTTTTTTACATTCTATGATGTTGTTGCAGAGCAGTTGGGAGGGAGATAGAGAGGAGGAAGGGGAAGGAAATGGGATGGAAGAAGGAGGAAGGGGCAGGATTGAGGCCTGTGGCACCCCCCTCATACCTACAGGGGAGACCAGGGGGCTTCCAGCAGTGGCTTGGTCATTGCAGGGCTTGGTCCAGATGTCAGGGGGCTGTGGCAAAAGCCCCTGTCCACAATATTGTATTTAAATATAAGAATTATCATTGTACAATGTACAGACTTTTATACTTTTTAATATGTTTTATTTATTGAGTTATTTTACCACAGAAGAGATATTCAGGTAATTTCTTTAGGGTTTTCTTTTGTTTTGTTTTGTTCTTTACTTAACATAAATGTATTGCAGCAATAATAGATATACATTTAAAATATTTTTTGATTATCTATAACCATGTTCTTTAAAATTTCATTGCCTTAATTGGAATATATGATTGCTTTAATTATACCTCTAAACTATATGAGATAATTGAGGACTACAGGGGTTAAGTAAGTAGCTTATGGTCAAAAATCTACTAAATGGATTTCAAATAGACAGCTAGTGTCTGGTAAAAGGATTACTCAAAAAAAAATACCATTGATATATTTTTTAAAAGTATTTAGATGTAACAAATTTTATACTTGTAGAGATGAGAGAAATAATTAATTCATATATAAGAAAAGTATCAGAATACAAATGTTATAAAAATTTAAAAACCAGTCTCTTAAATGTTTAGAATAATTTGCAATGTTCAAATGTGATCACATCACACAATTCCATCACTTATAACCAATTTGCTTCTAATTTTAATTTTTAACATTTATAGATTTGCATTTATTGAATTGCCTCTGAACTAGGATCGGTCTATGTTACATTTTGAGTGAATAAAGAGCTAAATTTCTATAAGACATTTCACCATACAAATACATTTAAATATGTTGAGTAAGATGCCTTTGATTTAGAATCAGGTAATTTATATTTCAATTTGGTCAACAAAAATACCTTGCCTTGAAATTCAAGAAGAAAGACAAGAATTTTTGTTTTAAGATCATTAAAATAATAAAATTAAATTTTCAACTCCAATCTCACCAAACTTCTTGTAATTCAACAAAAGAGTATATAACAATGGTGCATGCTTTAAATTTATTATCAATATCAGAAAGCTTTTTCTCTTTTAATAGGTTTATGTAACTAAAAAAATACAAACTTAAAATATAAAGCAAATCTACTTATTTCTGATGTGTCTGAGTTGATTATTGTGGAATCTACACTCTCTTCTCTGGTTAAGTTCAGATCTTTCACAGCTTTTCTAAGTAAAATCTCTGCATTCCATGTACTTCATTGTGTGTTGTAATAAATATGGTCCTGCTAATGGGAAACGAGTGTAAAGATTTCATGCAGCTTGGAGCAGAGTTTGTAACAGTAACGACAACAAAAACAAGAATAACAAGTATCGTGGTAAATTATGAATTTTCTAATGGGGCTGTAGATATTGCTTTTGTTTGTTTTGTATTTTTTTTAAGCAAACCTGAGCCATGTTTCAAGAATGAAAATATGGAAACCCAGTCATGAAACATTGACTTGACTTTTTCCTTTTACTGTTTGCTCCATCTCTCCAATGAGGCTTTGTAGCTCAAAACCACACTTACTTGAATAGTTATTTGTGTATATTTTTACTTATAATCCATTTATAGTTTTATTAAATAATCTTGCTTAATATTTCTTACCACTTCTTCCTCAAAACATCTCTTCTACCACTATACTGACTGAAATCATAAGTTACAGAAGAGTTTATATTCTTACTATAAAACTAGAACAATCAGTGGTGCCTCTAGGTTGCTTGAGGCAGATGTCATTCCAACTGACTTGAAAGGGATATCGACCTTCTGGGATTTTTACATTAACGGTGCAACCTGAATGAAATATGCCTCCTTGGAAAACCCTATATTTGTCCAATATTGGGACGTAACCTTCTTATAAGAAAGTTAAAGCTAAGATCCCCAAATGACTTGGCCTCCTCACTTCTGTGTAGAAGTGAAGTGCAAAATGGTAACAGATAAAATGCTGTCTTCGTTGTTTGTAAAATACACTGAAGTTTGGAAAACACTTCTTCCTCAGTTCCCAAGGAATTTTTAAAATGAAAGGAATTTTGCTAAATAGATTCACTAACTTGTGAGGAGAGTTCATGGAAAAATGAATTAAAATAATATATTAAAACATGATTAAAATCATAGCAAAAGACTCAAGTTTCTCCTTTACAAAAATTAAATAGGAATTATTTTAATTGAAATTGATTCTTTTACTGTTAATGAAAATGTAAATTGGAAATTCTCTCCCACAATCTTTAAACTTATATGATTGAGGTGTATTAAGCATATTAGTGAAAACAGTTCCTCTGATATTTTTTTTCTTTTAGGGTATTTTGATAGTAAAATTGTAATAGTTTTCATACAAAATATGCTGGATTATTTAAAATACTTGCTCATTATTATTGTTTGAAACCATGTATGCTTAATTCTCACTAAAATTTCCCATCCCATTACTTTAACTCACAATATTCCTTTCATCTAGAATATTATTTCCACCTCATATGTGTTTTTAAAAATTATTGCTATCATCCACTTCTAAACTTTTCACTAAGAATCCTTTGATCCATCATCCCATACCAAAATAATCTCTTCTTGGGGCCGGCCTGGTGGCGCACAGCTACAGTGCGCCGCTTGGGAGTGCGGAGGCGCTCCCGCCGAGGGTTCGGATCCCACATACAGACCGGTTCCCACTCACTGGCTGAGCGAGGTGTGGGAGCAACACCGAGGGTTGCGATCCCATTGCCGGTCCCAGTCCGGTACGGGCGCGACACTGAGGGTTGCGATCCGTTGCCGGACACGAAAAAAGACAAAAAGGAATAATAATAATAATAATAATAATAATCTCTTCTTTCCATGAAAGTGCATCTATAATTTTGTACACAAAACTTCTGTACTTAATACATTTTTATTTACATGGTTTATGTCACTGACAAAAATATAGATTCTTTTAAAAACATCTTATTCCTATTTGTATTATCTACATAATCTAGTAGAAAAAAAACAGAAGAGTATGTGAGTAAAAACAATTTTTCTTTTGTTTTCGTTTTTGTGTGTATGTGTTCAAATTCCTCCTGCTTACTGTGTGTCATTAAGAAAATTGTTTAATATCTCTGAATTTCTCCTGTTTTATTAACAAATTTGTGTTAATAATGCCTGTCTTATAGAAAGCCTTTAATGATTAAATACAATAACATGCCTAACACATAAAAGTCATTTTTTTTTTTTTTTGTCCTTTTTGAGCCCAGCCGCACCGCGCTCAGCCAGTGAGCGCACCTGTCATCCCTATATAGGATCCGAACCCACGGCGGGAGTGCCACCGCGCTTCCAGCGCTGCACCCTCCCGAGTGCGCCACGGGCTCAGCCCAAAAGTCAGTTTTTAAATATCTAGTCCTTCCCCATAGAAGATGCTTCTTACATACTTATATGAACAGATGAGAAAATTATTATAAATGTATCATATATCACTGATTCTTGAGGGAGTAGAGAGGTTGTTATGAGGAAAGATTTCTAGAATTCACCAAATATTTGGAACAGCAAGATGACTTTTACTGTAAATCGAACATTATAGTATAAGGATGACAGTCAGTTGTTTTCCTTCTTCACCCAAAGACAAAATGAAGATAATGAATTGACTAATTTCTCATGAGTGCTACTAAAAATGTAAATGAAATTGAGATAATTTTAAAACATATGATACATTAACATGATTTTTGCAATTCAGTTTTTTTCCCTAATATTTATCCTTCCCACAATTAATGAGATTTGTCAATCAATTTCTTCTTCTCTCATATTGAGCATGTGATGTTTAATTAATGCTCATCCATTGGGATTATTTCCTACAAATTTCAATTTTAAGCGTGCAGGAAAAAAGTTTCTGTTTATTTTATTCTTGCAGGATGACCCACAAACCGATGTTCACTATATCTATAAGTTCCTCACTGACTTTCAGGATCCTTTCCTTCACATATTTTCTTGATTTTGAGAATCACACCTTATTATTTCAGTAAACATTTTTACTCAAGTTAACCTCATTGCATGTTTGTTCCTTGCAATCAAAAAACCCTAAATAAATAACACTATAATTTTAAGATTAACTATCAATTTTACAAAGCAATGACCAAGTTTTTTGTTCTGATTTCTACCATTTCTTTCTCTTTTTTAAAAAATTATTTTATTTTTTAAAATTTATTTTATTTTATTTTACTTCTCAAAATACATTGTACTTGATTTTCTTGCCTCTTTACCCATTCCTCTCCACCACTTCCCCTCCCACCCGCCACATCGTATCTGTGAACTTGGCTTAAATAGTTCAAGGAATTTTTGTGGTTATTCTGACTTCTTCACCCCAACCTTTATTTGTTTGTGTGTTTACTTATTTATAAACTTTAAGCTCCCATAAAAAAGTGAGAACATGTATTTCTTTTTCTGTGCCTGACTTGTTTCACTTAATATGATTTTCTCTAAGTCCATCCATGTTGTTGTGAATGGTAGTATTTCATTTGTTTTTATAGCAGAGTAGAATTCTGTTGTGTAGATACACCACAGTTTCCTTATCCAGGCATCAGATGATGGACACTTCAGCTGGTTCCAGCTCTTGGCTATTGTATATAGAGCTGCAATAAACATTGGAGCACAGGTATCCCTTCGACATGATGATTTCCATTCCTCTGGGTATATTCCCAGCAGTGGGATTGCTGGGTCATATGGTAGATATATCTGCAATTGTTTGAGGAACCTCCATATCATTTTCCATAAAGGATGCATCATTTTGCAGCCCCAGCAACTACACAATCTAGTTCCTTTTTCTCCACAACCTCTCCAGCACTTATTGTTCTCAGTCTTTTGGATGTTAGCTATCTTAACTGGACTGAGATGGTATCTCAGTGTGGTTTTGATTAGCATTTCCCAGATGTTGAGTGATATGGAGCACTTTTTCATGTGTCTGTTGGCCATTCATATATCTTCCTTTGAGAAATGTCTGTTCAGCTTCTATGCCCGTTTTTTAATTGGGTTATTTGTTTTTTTGTTGTAAAGTTGTTTGAGTTCCTTGTATATTCTGGATATTAATCCTTTGTCAGATGTATATTGTGCAAATATTTTCTCCCACTCTGTTGGTTGATTTTTACTCTGTTGATTGTTTCTTTTGTTGTGCAGAAGCTTTTTAGTTTGATATATTCCCATTTGTTTATTTTACCTTTAGTTGCCTGTGCTTTTTAGGACCTATACATAAATTCTGTATCCACTCCTACTTCCTGGAGTGATTCCCCTATGTTTTCTTTAAGGAGTTTTATTGTTTCAGGATGTATATTTAATTCTATAATCCAATTTGCGTTGATTTTGGTATATGGTGAAAGATACAAGTCTAGTTTCATTCACCTGCATAGGATTATCCAGTTTTTCCAGCACCATTTCTTGAAAAAGCAGTCTCTTCCCCAGTATGAAGACTTGCCACCTTTGTCAAAGATCAGATGGCTGTAGGCATATGGGTTAATTTCTGGGTTCTCTGTTCTGTTACATTGATCCTGGTGACTGTTTTTGTGCCAATACCATGATGATTTGGTTATTATACCTTTGCAATATAGTTTTAAGTCAGGTAGACTTATGCCACTAGCCTTATTTTTTTTGCTCAGGATTGCTTTGGCTATGCATGGTATTTTGTTGTTCCATATAAATGTTTGGATAGCTTTTTTCATCTCAGAGAACGTCATTGGAATTTTGATGATGATTGCATTGAATTTGTAGATCACTTTGGGTAATAAGGACATTTTTGCAATGTTAGTTCCTCCAATCCAAGAGCATGGGATATCTTTCTGTCTTCTTGTGTCCTTTTTAATGTCTCTCAAGATTGGTTTGTAGTTCTCTTCATAGAGATTTTTCACATCCTTGGTCAGCTTTATTCCTAAATATTTTATTTTTTTGGTGGCTACTGTAAATAGGCTAGCTTTCTTGATTTCTTTATTTGCATGTTCACTGGTGGAGTATAGAAATGCTACTGATTTTAGTGTGTTGATTTTGTACGCTGCAACTTTGCTGAAATTGTTTATCAACTCTAGGAGCTTTTTTTTATAGAAGCTTTAGGCTGTTCAATATATAGGATCAAATCATCTGCAAAAAGGGACAGCTTGACTTCATCCTTCCCAATCCGTATGCCATTTATTCCCTTCTCTTTTCTGATTGCACTGGCTAGTACTTCCAACACTATGTTGAATAGGAGTGGTGAGAGTGGGCATCCTTATCTAGTTCCTATTTTTAAGTGAAAAGCTTTCAGCTTTTCCCCATTCAGGATGATATTGGCAGTGGGCTTATTGTATGTGGCTTTAATTATGTTGAGATACTTTCTGTCTATGCCTAACCTGTAGAGAGTCTTTATCATGAAAGGATGTTTGATTTTGTCGGTTGCTTTCTCAGCATCAATAGAGATGATTGTGTGGTTTTTGTCTTTGTTTTTATTAATGTGGTGTAGCACATTTATTGATTTGCCTATGTTGAACCAACCTTGCATGCCTGGGATGAATCCCATTTGATCATGGTGTATAATTTTCTGTATGTGTTGCTGTATTCTGTTAGCTAGTATTTTATTGAGGATTTTTCATCTGTATTTTTCAAGGATATTGGCCTGTAGTTTTCTACTTTTGATGCATCTTTGTCTGGTTTTGGAATCAGGGTGATATTTGCCTCATATATTGAGTTTAGGAGAATAGCCTCTGTTTCAATCTTTTGGAACAGTTTGTAGAGAATTGGTATCATTTCCTCTTTGAAGACTTGGTAGAACGCTACAGTGAACCCATCTGGTCCTGGTCTTTTCTTTTTTGGGAGCCTTCTGATAACAGCTTCAATTTCTTCTATTGTTATTGGTCTGTTCAGATTTTCTATATCTCCTTGCCTCAGTTTTGGTAGCTTTTATGCATCCAGAAATGTATCCATTTCCTCAAGATTTTCAAATTTGTTGACATATAGTCCTGTATAGTAGTCTCAATTTCTTGTATTTCTGAGGTGTCAGTTGTAATTTCACCTTTTTTATTTCTAATTTTTGTTATTTCGGTCTTCTCTTTTTCTTAGTCTTGCTAAAGGTTTGTCGATTTTATTAATCTTTTCAAAGAACCAATTTTTTGTTTCATTGAACTTTTGTATTGTTTTTTGTGTTTCTATTTAATTTAATTCTGCTCTGATATTAATTATTCTAACTTTAGGTTTGGATTGTTCTTGTTTTACTAGATCATTAAAGTGAAGTGTTAGGTTATGTATTTGCCATCTTTCCATTCTTCTGAAGTAAGCATTTAATGCAATAAATTTCCCCCTTAAAACTGCTTTTGCAGTATCCCACAGGTTTTGGTACAATGCATCATTATTTTCATTAGTTTCAAGAAATTTTTTGATTTCCTGTTTTATTTCTTCATGGACCCACATGTCATTAAGTAAAATGTTGTTTAATTTCCATGAGTTTGTATAGTTTTCAGAGTATCATTTATAATTGATTTCTAGTTTTAACCCATTGTGATCACAAAAAAATACATGTAATAATTCCATTTTTTAAAAAATTTGTTAAGACTTGTTTTGTGACCTAACATGTGCTCTATCCTGGAGTATGTTCCATGTGCTGATGAGAAGAATGAATATTCTGAGGTTGTTGGATGGAATGTTCTGTAGATATTTGCCAATTCCAATTGGTCTAAAGTATTGTTTAGATCTTGTGTTTCTCTGTTGATTTTTTGCCTAGATTATCTATCCAATGTTTAGAGTGGGGTGTTCAGGTCCCCCACTATTATGATGTTAGTGTTTATTTCTTTCTTTAGATCTAATAGTGTTTGCTATGTAAATCTGGCTGCTCTAGCATTAGGTACATATATATTTATGATTGTTACGTCTTCTTGATGGATAGATCCTTTTATCATTATATATTGACCATCTTTAACTCTTTTAATGGTTTTGCTTTAAAGTCTATTTTATCTGATATAAGAATAGCTACTTCAGCTCGTTTTTCATTTCTACTTGTATGATATCTCTTTTTCCATCCTTTTACTCTTAGTCTATGTGTGTCTTTACAGGTGAAGTGAGTCTCTTGGAGATAGCATATTGTTGGGTCCATCTTTTTAATCCAGTCAGTCAGTCTGTGTCTTTTGAATGGGGGAATTTAGTCCCTTTATATTCAGAGTTATTATTGAAAGGTGTTGATTTAATCCCAGCATTATACTGATATTTGTTTAGATGTCTTAAGTATCTTTTGTTCCTTTCTTTCAAATTTTCTGTTTGTCTTCTGTATTTGTTGGTTTCTTGGGGTGATAGATAAACTATTTTTTCTCTTTGTTAGCATTTTTGTTTTGCTGATAGGTATTGTTCTTTCTTGTGTATCATGGTAGTGATAGTTGTTTTTGTGGTATCAAACCAGTACTTCCTTAAGAATTTCTATAGGGCTGGTCATGTGGTATTCATCTCCCACAGTTTTTGTTTGTCTGAGAAATATACTATTTGTCCTTCATTTTGGAAGGATAGCCTTGCTGGGTAAAGTATTCTTGGCTGGCAATTTTCATCCTTTAGTGTTTTGAATATATCATCCCATTCTTTTCTGGCTTTTAGAGTTTTTGATGAAAAGTCTGATGTTATTCTGATGGGGGTTCCCATATAAATGACTTGCCTCTTCTCTGTTGAAGCTTTTAAGATTCTGTCTTTGTCTTTGATTTTTATCAGTTTGATTATCACATGTCTTGGAGAGGACCTTTTTGGGTTGAATGTGTTTGGTGATCTTTGGTCTTCCTGAATCTGGGGTCTGTGACTTTCCCTATACCTAGGAAGTTTTCTGTTATTATCTCATTGAGTATGTTTTCAATGTCATCTCCTTTTCCCTCCCCTTCTGAAATACACATGATTTAGATATTTGAGCACTTAAGGTTGTCAGTTGTCTCACTTAAATTTTCTTCAATTTTTTTTTGATTCAATTTTTTTGATTCATTTTTTTTTTTCTTTTTTCTTGTCTGCCTGTGATAATTCAAACAGGCTGTCTTTGAGGTCAGAAATTCTCTCTTCTGCTTGTTCAAGTCTGCAGGTTAAACTCTCTTTTGTATTTTTTGTTTCATTGAATGAATCCTTCAGCTCCACAAGCTTAGCTACATCCTTTGTCAAGGCATTGATTTCTTTGTACATTTCTTCTTTCAGATCCCGTTTGTTTTTTTTCTTATTTCATTGTGTTGTTTCACTGAGCTTTCTTGTATCTCATTTAGTTTCCTTAGAATTGTTACTCTAAATTCCTTGTCTGTCATTACAAACACTTCCTGTTCTATAGGATCTAGCACTTGTAAGTTGCTAATTTCCTTTGGTGGTGATGTACTTTCTTGATTTTTCATATTTCTGGTTTCTTTCCTTTTGTGTTTTGTCTCTGTGGCCAGATGTATCACAGTTCACTCGTTTCACCCTGATGTCTGGCTTGGATCCTTAAGGAACTGCTGCTTCCAGACAGCAGAAATTAGCCTGGACTGGAAGTCCCAACCACCTGCTTTCACCCGCTGGTTGGGTGGCATGGGAGTCCAGAGCCTCTGAAGTTTCTCATGACACAGAAAGCCTGGGTTGGAAGTCCCGCCCCACCTGCCTTCACTGGCCTGTCAGGCTTGAGGCTTGGAAGCCTGTGCTTCTCAGTTCCTTCATGGAGATGGTCCATCTGTGCCGAATGTCCCACCCTGCTTGCGTTCACCAGCTCATCTGGCTTGGGGCTTAGGATCCCAGAGCCTCTCAGGTAGCTCATGGAGACTGGACAGCCTGGGCCAAAAGTCCCACCCTGTCAGACTTCACCAGCTTGTCAGTCTTGGGGTTTGAGAACCGATGCCTCACAGGTCACTCACCAAGATAGACAGCTTGCACTGGAAGTCCCGCCCCAGGCCCACCTGTCTTCTCTGGCTGGCAGGCTTGGGGCTTGTGGGCTCAAAAGCTCTAAAGCTCTAAAGTTTCTTTAGGAAATGGGTAGCAACCTGAACTGGGGTCACGCAGTGGGTGGCTCCTGTCCGTTCTAGCACAGATTTCAGGACCTCTGTCATTGCTCCTCAAAAGCTGCAAAAATGAGAGAGCAACACCAGGCACCGACTACTCTGCCATCTTGAGCCCTCCCCTCTACCATTTTTTTCCAGGCTTGTTTAATAAATTAGCTTCAGTTCTTCCACTGTAAAGATTAGCCTTCTCTTAAAATTTGTAACGCTTCATAATACAGTCATGGATGGGTTTTTCTTTTTTGTTGTTGTTATTGTTTTGCTTCTGCTCATATTAAAAATTATTTCTAAAATATAATTTTAAGTGTACTGCCTTAACTGAAATAATTTACATTCACTCTTCAACTCACTAGGTTGTGTGAGAATTCTGAAACAACTGGCCCAAAGTTGTCACATTCAAAATTAAATTTTAAGTAAGTAGTTGTTGTGAATACTGTTAATTGTGTCTAACCCTCTGCAGAGCTACCTGTTTTTCTAGCCAAAGATATAATTATGGGACCTCATACTCTTTGAACTGCCATGTCATTTGTACAGAGAAGACAATCTCTCTATTTTTGGAAAGGGGGACTAATTAAATGAATAAAATAACAAGTGAATGATGAGCCACTTGAAGGTTGATATAACTGTGATACTTTTCCCTTAATGGCACATAATAGATATTTAATAAATACTTATTATAATTGATAGATATTCCAGTAAATATTCAATATTTTCTTCACTTTAAAAACAGCTATATTATTCACTATTTTTATACTACATACCAGGTTACTTCAAAAAATTCATAAAAAATAGAATTAAAAGATAACTCAAATCTTTCCATGAACTTTTTGAGGACCCCTCATTTTGTTCAACTACTTCTAAATGTAATGTGTTGGTGATAGTACAAGATTTAAAAGAAAGAGAAATATATGATAAGTAATAATTTAAGTACATTTTTATTTATTATTTTTATACTTTGTCTGTCACCTCTATATAAGTTCTTTTCTCCTCAGACTAGAATTGTGGATTTTGACAATTAATTCTTGTTAAGAAAATAGCAATGAAAACATGTCAGAAATTTTATGGAAATAGTTTATAAATTTACACTGTAATACTTTATGGGAAATTTTACAAACATTAAAATTCTATGTATACTTAAAAGTGATAGTTCCAAAGCAACAATCTGTTGCTCTCATGTAGTCATATTGATGTAAGACGATCAATGGCAGTAAAAATTAGGTGATACTACTATGATAAGTCACTTATTCTGCTGTTAGTCAGGTTTGTTCCCAAAGAAAAATAATTTGCTTCATTTAGGGTGATTTTCAACTTTATTAAAGAACAACATGAATCAAGAAGACATGAAAGAAATTTTAAATTTGAAAGAAGAGGTTCAATAAAGAGGGTTATCAGCTTATAGACATGTGTGCTTGAATCTCTTAATAAATAAATCTGTCTTCAATAGTTTTTACTTAATCTAAAGATAGTTATTGGTTAATGCTACAAATATCCAATAAGCTGATTTAAAATCCGAAGAGAAATATATTATTCTGCTTTGCCTGTGAGCCAGAATCATCAAAATAATTTAGAAATTTAAAAGAACAATATAAATACAATTCTTATATTTATAAATCCATTCTTTCCTTAGCATTATACTTATAATTGTTATGACTAATGACTAATTAACAAGATGTTATCTTTGAAAGCTATCAAGTATCACATATTGTTTGTTTTGGGGGCCAAAGAATGTTATTGGAAACTAATGTAATTAACCTCATACCAAAACTCATTTCACCTGAAGCGTTTTAAATATTATGTTTTGTACCCTGGATTTCTAAATAAATGCTATTTTGAGAAAGAGTTCAGTTACTATAAATGTTGAGCCACAAATAGATGGCATATAGATAGATAAAAGATCACATGGATTTGTGTATTTATTATATTAAGAATTTAATAATTATACTTAGATAATAAATATCTGTGCATATTTTTGTGAATAAAATTAAGTAAGCCTGAATTCAAAATAAATTAAATTTATATATGACTTGAAATAATTTTAATTATGCAAATAGATCTTATCGTTGCATTGTCTCACACACATCTACACACATACACATATACATCCACTCTGTGTGTGTATAATATACATATATAAAACCAAGTTTTTTGAGAATAATACTCTAGCCTCATATTTTATTCCTCTTAATTAGTCAACTATTGCATATCACTATTTTCTGAGTAGATAGTGGGCCATGTTATTCAACAGTATGACTTATATGAGCTCTGGCTAGACTTAACTGCGTAACATGGAAAAATGTCAAAATATTTGAAGAAAATAAATACTATGCATGGAGTGATCAAACCTATGATTTCATGCTGGAAGTCGCTTTGATAATTTTTAATGTATATTTGGTTTGTTGTTTTGCGAGATTTTGTTTTTCTTATTTGTATGTTTTTTTTTATTTTAACAGTTATACAATTAGCATGTATTGTTTTTATATTCAGAAAGTAAAAAAATATTTAGAAAAAAATTTCATGTGAAAAAACAAGCACACATATATTAAACAGAGTATTTTCTTAATAAGTCTCATTTTATCTTTCATGTTGGTAATATCATAATCTCCATTATTAGCATTATTCTGCATTATTCTCCTTCTTTACCTCTTTCTCCTTATCCTTTCTCTTCTCTCTTTTCTTTTCTCCTCAACCTTCCCCCTGATCTTCTCTTCTTTCCTTCTTCATAAACATGATGAAAAATTATGTCACATCAATAAAAATGTCCTTATAAAACTAACGATGGGCTATATATATTTTTTATAAAGTGTTTCTTATTTAATTCTGACAGCACTTACATTATTGAGATATTTTTATTGACCCATTTTCGGATGAATATCTGAGCTTTGGAAAATACATTTGTCAACTGTCACACTAGTAATACATAGTAGATCCACAAATGCAGTATAAGTCAACCTGATTTGAGAGGCTATGTGCCCACTGGAAGAATCTCACAGGAACTGTCCTCACTGTCAACTCTATGGTAGAAAAAATAATGCTATTATCCACATAATAACATGATATATAGCTAATATTAAATTCAGTTTAAGGCCATGAAAGCATTCTTGAATCCTATCTGCATATTGCAAATTAGATTTCTTATGGCATAATCAGTGCTGTGAGGTGTGTAACTCCTTGAAAACTGTAACATCATGATTTGATTGCAGTGACCAGAGAGTAAAGTCCAAGGCAAGATATTCACAGATGAGTATGTCTTGTGGCATTTATATAGGTCTTAAGCTACAAATTGGGTTAATACATTAAGATCTTTTTCCCTCTTTGTATCTTTTTTATTTTTATTCAATCACATAAAACAAAAAATGATAGATTAGCTCAAAAATAAATTCTATAATTTCTTATTAAACCAATATGCCTGCTTAGTAAATGTTATGATTGTGCATAAACATGTTCTCCCCATTTTTTTAAAACAAATGTTTAAGACCATTGATTTTCTATCACATTAGAAATTTCCATTCTAATAACCACTCCTTTTTGGGTAACATTGAAACTCTGCACACTTTTGTTTGTTGCAGCATAGCAATTAATCCTTCATTGCTAATTTCAGTTGAATAATTACTTCACAGTTTTCTTCTAAATTCCAGATGAACTCTTTTCTCTGCCCTATAACCCCATGTATTTGCAATTGGTCTGAGCTACAATTATAGACTCATGCTTAGATATTCAAAATCTCAGTTTATGCTAAAGAACATTTATCTCCTTTCTTCATGGCTGACAGGTGGCTAAGAGAGAAACAAAGGACATTGGTTGAGGGACTTTATTTTATACAACCTTTCTTCTGGCTTCACTCTTGTGTTTATGGATTTTCCAGGATCATTTATAATTTCTTGATAAAAGGTGGTTAATATCCCCAACTAGTACTTTGGGTTAGTTTATTTCTTGCTTTAGTTCTGTCACGGTTTGCTTTGCATATTGTTAATTTCCCTTATTGGGGGCATATGCATTTAAAGTGATTTTGTCTTCCTGATATGTTGACAATTTTATCACTAAGAAATTACCCCCACCCTTTTCTTTTCATGCCTCGTGTCTTGAATTCTAATATTTTCTGATCTTAATATAATGAAACTATTTTTTCTTATTCTTAGTTTTTTCATTGTATTTTATGTTATCATTCCAGAATACACAAGGAAGTCAAGCAACTTAACAAGAAAAAAACAAGCAACCCAATTAAAAAATGGACAAAAGAGCTAAATAAGCATTTCTCTAAGGAAGATATATGAATGGCCAACAGACATATGATAAAATGCTCAACATCACTCAACATTTGGGAAATGCAAATCAAAACCACACTGAGATACCATCTCACCCCAGTTAGGATGGCTAAAAACCAAGACTCTGAACGATAAATGCTGGTGAGGTTGCGGAGGGAAAGGAACTCTCATACACTTTTGGTGGGATGGCAAGATGGTGCAACCTCTATGGAAAGTGTTATGGAGGTTCCTCAAACAATTGCAGATAGATCTACCATATGACCCAGCTATGCCACTGCTGGGAATATACCCAGAGGAATGGAAATCATCAAGTCGAAGATATACCTGTTCCTCAGTGTTCATCGCAGCACTCTTTACAATAGCCAAGAGTTGGAACCAGCCCAAATGTCCATCATCAGATGAGTGGATACAGAAATTGTGGTATATCTACACAATGGAATACTACTCAGCTCTAAAAAAGAATGAAATACTGCTATTTGTGATGACATGGATGGACCTAGAGAGAATTATATTAAGTGAAACAAGTCAGGCACAGAAAGAGAAATATCACATGTTCTCACTTATTTGTGGGAGCTAAAAATAAATAAATAAATAAATAAATGCACACACACAAAAAACCCCGGGGGGTGGGGGTGGGGAGAAGACATAAAAATTGGAATTCCTTGAAGTTGATATGACAAGCGAACAGAAAGGACATTGTTGCAAGGGAGGGGGGAGAGAGAGGAGGAAGCGTGGTTTTGGTAAAATAAATAAATAAATAAATAAATAAATAAATAAATAAATAAATAAATAAATAAATAAATAAATAAATAAATAAATAAATAAATAAATAAATAAATAAATAAATAAATAAATAAATAAATAAATAAATAAATAAATAAATAAATAAATAAATAAATAAATAAATAAATAAATAAATAAATAAATAAATAAATAAATAAATAAATAAATAAATAAATAAATAAATAAATAAATAAATAAATAAATAAATAAATAAATAAATAAATAAATAAATAAATAAATAAATCTATTAGTACTTTTAGAATTAAAGTACATCTTATAGAAATAGAGTATAATTGAGTCCTAATTTCTTTGTTCAGAATGGCAATTCCTGTCTTTTAGTTAAAGTGTTTAATTCATTTACATTTAAGGTAATTATCAGTATGGTTAAATTTTATACTATTATTTTTGTTATTTTTTTTCTTAGTTATAACATCAGTTCTTTCCTTTCAATTTAATTATTCTGTTGGCTTTTAGGTCTACCTCTTTAGATTAAAATGTGTACCCTTAACTCATCAAAGACTAATTGAAGTTAATATTGCACCACTTTATGACAAACTTAAATACCTTGGAGCAATATAGTCCTATTAACCACCTTCTGTTTTTATTTGCTATTCTAGTTTTGGTTTAAATAGTCCTATATATTTAAAAGAAAGTAGGAAGAGAAAAAATATTATTTCATATATCTTTGAATATTTGCCATTTTGTGTAGATTAGAGTTATAAACTGGTGTCAAATTCCACCAGCCTAAACCTTTACTTAACATTTCTTTTAATTCAAAGTCATGCTTCCCTTTGTTCAATGATTGTAGTCCTGCACTGCCTGTTGTTCAAAGTCTAAAACCATTTGCCTCAAATGGTAGTTTTCAAGTATTACGATTTTCACAAGATTTATTATTTCAATATCAGTTACTCCATCATAGATACAGCAGGATGCTGTCTCTTGTGGAATCCAGCTAGAACATTTAGCATCCTCATACTGTTGGATCATATTTAAATATATATTTATATGTTATATGGATATAAACATGTAATAGAATTAATGTCTTTTATTTGTGTGATATTAACATCAACGTAAGCCTGAGGGACAGGCAATCCATTCTGTACCTTTTGCAAGTTACAGAAAACAGCCTTTACACTGTCTTACAGCTTTAGACAAATACTTTGGCAAGTGATGAGGGTACTGGATTTTTCTTTTCCACGCCCCCTTTAGGCTGTTCTGTCTTGTATTGGACAAAATGTTTATTTAACATTTATGGCAAATTGCTATTTGTGAATTGAATAAATTAATTGCTTTTATTTGGCATCCAGAGAAGTTGCATTAGTATATCTAAAAGTAGTTATTGCTTTCTACTTTACAATAATGCTTTGTGGTAACCTTCTTAGGAAATATTGATTAATACATTTTCCAACTATTATATTCACATTGAAGTTACATAAATTTTAATGTTATCTGGAAACTTACCTTTAGATCGATAAATAGCTAAATTTATTTATATTTATATCCACTTCAGTTCCACAATTAGCAAATAGAGCTTTCAATAATCTATAACAACATACATTTTCTGATAAATTATTGTGATTTAAAGACTGATCCAATAAAAAATGTGCAGAGTTAAAATTTAGCTTGCTTAAAGTTAACTCTTTGATGTTACTAGAACTTTTGAATGAAAGGTGATAACTCTCCTATTTAGGCAATTTCAAATCAGATCCAGGAGGCTGCTTTGTCTGTCTCTTTCCCAAAGTAGATAATGGTTTTCAGTTATTTGATATCATAAAGTACTAGCCTCAAGTGTGAATAAATTTTCTTCCTCCCTTTCCCATGTCCAAAAATATTGATGGCAATAAAGCTCCTAAACATTGGGTATAAAAATTGAAAACATTCTTTCTATTTCAAAAAGGTAATAAACTGTTTGCCTTGGAGGCCAAATGCAATTGGAGGAGTCATTTTGTTAAGGCGGTGTTTAAAAACAAACACAAATTGAATGGGTTTGGCCCTAAGAAACAGCAAGCAATTTACCATTTGTGGCACCAATCCTCATTGTTTTGTTATACCCAGACTGATCATATATTTATGTAACCTGCAGGCATCTGATTTTGTGACACTTCATTTAAAATTAGTTCAGGGACAATGAATGCATTATATCATATGTGTGCCACCTTTCCCTTCTTTTGCATGCATTATAATCTTTGCTTATTATTTATCACACTTTTTACACCTGTAGTCACAATTCCTTCTACTTTGCGCTCTTCTTCTCCTCTGCTTACTTTTCTCATATTTTTTCTCTTCTTTCTTTTATTTTATCGAGCAAATATTTTTAAGGTATTAGTCTAGACACTATAGCAATAGCAATGAAAGGGACCTGCATTGGAATAAACAAGCTTTGCTATTTTGGTTCCTATTCAGCCTACCGAACGTTAAAAAACATAAAGATAACCCAAGATATTTACATTTAGTAAGGAAAATACAAAACTCATTACATAATTGATTCATATCAAATTTTATTTAACCAATAAAAATTGATTTAATAATATTATCACATAAATGAGTATTATTAATTAAACATTTATATAAATTTTGAGAACCTTTAAGTATTACATAAATATGCATGTCACATATATTTTTTGTGAAAGGGAAAATATTTTCATGAACTATTCTTTAAAAAATATTCTTTCCATTTACAATCTACTAATGACTACCAGTCATGATTGAATTTTCAGATCCTTCTATTTAATTGATCTGCTCTAATAGACTTTTATTTTCTCATCTGATCTCACAACAAATCTTGGCATACAATAATCCCATGTCAAATTTTACAATTTAGGTATTATACAAGAGAAAGTTTAAATCACAGATTTGCCTATATATATAAACTTTTTTAAATATCAGCAATTCTCCTGACTTCCAGATCAATAATATTTTATCTACTATTGTTCATCTGTCTCCCGATTAAATATAGCATTTTTCCTCTATTTTGTATGGTAGAGCCATGTATATTAAAGAGATGCAACAAATTTTTTAACAGTCTTGTTTTAAAGAGTTTTGACTACAAAAAGAAATTGTCTGGTTAGGTAAGATTAACTAAATTGAATGAACAGAATGCAGAAAGATTCTTTTGACAGAAAAAAAAATCACTTTTAAAAATATGTAAATGATTGGTTAAAATTATTTAAAATTTATTTACTTATATTTATACTTACATTTTAAAATTTGTGATATTAAAAATTTATTGTCAATAATGTATGGTGTTTGAAGTATTTAAAGCTGCATCAGATTTTATTTGGCATCGGTGATTTTTGCATTATTTGACTATCATGGTTAAATATTTATGAAGGTGTTATTTATAAAAAGGAACTATAGTAAAAATTATCATCTATTATAGTTAAGATAATAAACAAAAGGCATATTATGTAGAAGGTGCATGTGTGTATGTGAAAGAAAACTGAATAAATTCAGAAATACTGACTTTCATTCAATTCTGTTCTCTCAAACATGACTTGGTAATGCTATTTTATGATTCTCAAAAAGATTGCATAATCAATGATTTTGTGAATGACCACAGAGATGTATAAAATAAATCTTAAAAAAAAAAGAAAAAAGAAAAAGAGAAAACTCCAAAGTCCATAATCTATAAAAAAATTTGTTATTTATACCTCTTTAAATATCTCACTATTTAATCTTTCCCTATAATCCAAAATAGTTACCCTGTCTCAATTTGAAATCTCAATTATCCATTATTTATTGGTTTTAATATGAAAGTACATAAACATAAATGCACAACTTAATATTTTATAAAATAAATGGCATTAAAATAACCCTTAAATCAAGAAATAGTGTACTGTTCTAGAGGACATTAAGTGCACAATTTTCTATAAAACCCATCTTTACCCTCCTACTTGAATTTTATGATAATCATTTTCTCCATATCTTTATTGTTTCCCTAATTGTTTATTTCTCAACACAATATAATTTTCTTTGCCTCTTGTGGGAGGCAAAATAATGGTCTCCCTAAGATATCTATGCCCTAATCCTTGTAATCTTCAAATATGGTATTTTATATGGCAAAATTACTTTATAGACATTATTAAGTTAAGGACCTAAAGACAGGGAGATTATCCCGGATTATCCAGAGTTGCCCAATTTAATCACAAGTGTCCTTATAATTGGAGAAAAACATGAGTATAGAAATATGGCACAAAGGGATGCAAAATTTGGCTTTGAAAATGAAGTAAGGGATGAGACACCAAGGAATTCTGACACTCTCTAATAGCTGAAAAAGACAAGAAAAGGAATTTTTTCCTAGAATTCCTAGAATATAATACAGCCTTACTAATACCTTAACTTCAGCCCAGTGAAACAGTTTCAAACTTCTAACCTACAAAACAGTAACAAAACCATAATTTTGTGAGGGTTTTTTAAGCACTATGGAAATTTGCTATACCAGCAATAGAAAACTAGTACACCTCTTTTATTAATTTATATAGATAAAGCAAACCAAATTTATTATTTTAATCTTTCTTTTTTCGTCATTATTAGTTTTTAAAATTTATTCATGTCAACTCTTATGGGTGTAATTTACTCATTGTTGCAAAGCATACTATTACATTAAAAAAATATGGCAATATATTATCCACTATAAGAGGATATTTCAAAAGTTCATGGAAAGATTTGTGTCATCTTTTAATTCTATTTTCCCATAAACTTTTGAAGTACCTTTGTGTAATAAATATGATGAAATCCAGGTTGTTTCCTATTTGAGCCAATTACTCAAGAATTTGTAATGAATTTGTGCCTATATTTTGTCTATATTTATCCTTTAAGTTTCTCTAAGATATCTATTTAGAAGAGGGCTGCTAAGTGTAGGATATGTGTACATTAAGATTTAATTAAAAATTTAAATGGTTTTCTAATGAGGTTGTACCACATCCTTCAACCAGCAGAATATGATGATCTTGATCTGCACCTACCTCTACTTAGTTTTAGCTAATCTGATGAGTACACGGTTTTGTAGCATGGTAGTTTTAATTTGCGTTATCTTGATCAGCGATATTTTTAACACCTTTATATATGTAATAACTCATTAAATTTTGTCTTTTGTAAATGGTCTTCACAATTTTTCTCACCTTTCTCAACTGAGTTACAACTTTTTCTTACTATTTTCATTATCTTCTGAATTCTATGCTTTGGTGGTTATATGTATTGGATATATTTTCTCTTACTTGATAATTTGTATTTTCATTCATTTTCCAGTGTCTTTTAATAAACGTAAAATCTTCATTTTAATGTAGTCGATTTATAACTTCTATTTAAGCAGTACTTTTATTTAAGAAACATTTCCCTAACTCTCATAAAGATATTCTTACATATTACCTGTTAAATGCACATTGATTTGCCTATCACATTTAAGTCAATTTACTTGGACTTTATTTCATATGGTTTGCATGGGGGGGGTGCGGGGGGAGTTGGTGGGAATCATGTTTTGTTTTGTTTTGCTTTTCGATGTTGTCAACACCAAGCTGTAACCAGCTGAGCTAACCGGCCAGCCCTGGGAATCATGTTTTTATATAAGAATACCCAGTTGTCTTGGAATCACTTATTTAAACAAATATTGTACTCATATGATTCCACAGTGCAATATTTTTTACAATCAAGTGATTATAAAAATATTTAAGAATTTTTATATGGTACTCTGATGTCTCTGCACTTCTTTGTTTCTGATGAGAAATCAGCCATTAACCATATTGCTCTTCCCTGTAAGTAATGTTTTCTTTCTCACCAGTTCATTCTAAGAATTTCTTTGTTTTTAGCATTTTCACTATGATGTGTCTAGATGGCATTTTCATTGTGTTTAAATTGGGACTTCTTGGATCTCCAAATCAATATTTTCCATCAAATTTGAGAAGTTTTTGCCATTATTTCTTCAACTATTTTGTTTCTTTTTCTCTTTCTAGGCCTACAATTATAGATATGTTGAACTTCTTGGCAAAATATGTCAGTGTGTATTTATTTACATTTTTTTTTGGTATTTAGATTGATCTATTTTCATAGTCACTAATTATTTCTTCTGTCATCTTTAGTCTCCCATTGAACCGTTATAGTCATTTTTTGCTTTTAATTTATTGAAGATTTTTGCTCTAAAATTTCATTTTTTAAAAAGTTTCCTGTTGAGATCCTTCTCTGTGTACTCACTAAGGCCTTTTTTCTTTGGATAAAAATTTCCCTAATTCTTTAAATATAGCTTAATGGGTTCTGTAAAGTCATTTTTTCTAAGCCCAAAATTTGATATCACTTTTAATTAGTTTTAATTTGGCAACCTTTTTTTCTCTTTGTTGTAAGTTGTCATTTTCCTGTTTCTTTGTCATTATGGAAACTTTTGTTGAACTGACAATTGTAAACAACATATTCTAGCATATATTGATTCTCAGAATTGTTATTTATTAATTTTTTTCTGGTAATCAGTAAGCTTTCCTGGTCTTAAAATGCTAGCTTTATCTTGTGTTGTGTGCATTAGGTAGAAGCTAATATATCTGTAGTATGTGTTGTACATTTAGCATGGCCTCTTAGGCGGTCTCTGTGAAGCAAGTTCCTGTACACTGGTTACCAGTTTGTCTGAGTTTAGTGAGACAGAACTCCCACATGTTCTCACTTATTTGTGGGAGCTAAATTTCAATCAATCAATCAATACACACACACACACACACACACACACAAACAGTGGAGGGGGGGTGGCGAAGAAGACAGAATAATCACAAGAATTCCTTGAACTTGTTAAGACAAGTGAACAGGTATGATATGATGGGGAGAGAGGGAGAGAAAGGGGGAAAGAGAAATTGGTAAAGGGGCATGAAAATCAACTACATTGTATATAGATAAATTAAAATTTTTTTTAAAAGATGAAAAATAAACAAAACTAAACTTTCCTCTTCTGCTTGTTCTGGTTGTTTTTTCCTTCTTTTACATAAATTTATATTTCATAATTTCCTTCTTTTACATCATTTAAAAAATTATACAAATGTTATAATTTTTTATCCACAAAAGACATCACATAAACATTTTACTCAGCCATCGTTACCACAAGTAATGATTATTTATTTATCATGTATTTCTTCAAAAACTATTTACTGAGCAGCCACTTTATATTCAGAACTATTTTTGGAACTAGAAATATATACCATCAAATGGTATAGCTGAAAATAATTGTCCTAATGAAGATAAATTATATTTGAGGTAGAAATAGAATAAATATAAATAATATAATATTTTTATGTAGAATAATATAAATAGTAGGTAATTAAAATGAATGCATTTTAGTAGTGTATTGGATTCCTGGAGGATAATAATTTAAAGAAAGAAGAAACTTGGAATATCTAAAGTGGAAAGGTGTCAGTTTTAAATATTGGACTCATGGTACGTACATGATTGACAACATTTGAGCAAAAATTTGAGAAGGCAAAGGAATTGGATTATGGATCTGGGAAGCAAAGAATATAGACAGAGGGAAGAATACTACAAAGATCATGCCTGGAAAGTTAAAAACAAAACAAAACAAAACAAAACAAAACAAAACAAAACAAAACAAACAAAAAAAAACCCAGGCAAGTATGATGGTAAAAGGGTGAAAAATTTAAAGAATAGTTGGTGATAATACCAGGAAGGCAGTGGACACAAAATGAAGAAGAGCTTTGAAGTTGACTGAAAAGACTTTGGCTTTGCTTGGTGAAATAGGAATCGGTGCTTATTGTAAGAATATAGTATGGGAGCCAAGAGTGTGAGCAAGTTGAACAGTTAGAAAATGATTTTAATAGCCAATATTATTAAAATCATTTTCTAACTGGCCACAATAATCAACCACATTGTATATTGACAAAATAAAATAAAATTTGGAAGAAAAAAAAAGAAAATGATTTTAATAATATTGGCTATTAAAATCATTTTCTAACTGGCCACAATAATCAACCACATTGTATATTGACAAAATAAAATAAAATTTGGAAGAAAAAAAAAGAAAATGATTTTAATAATGAAAGAAAAAGATATTAGATTGGACTTTGACACTGGCAGTAGAGATATGCAGAAGTTGTTGTATTCTGAAAAATAAATATATGATGGCACAAAATCATGTCTGGGCCAGCCCCATGGCTCATTCGGGAGAGTGCGGCACTGGGAGCACCGAGGCCGTGGGTTCGGATCCTATATAGGGATGGCTGGTGTGCTCACTGGCTGAGCGTGGTGCAGACCATACTGTGCTGAGGGTTGCGATCCCCTTACCTGTCAAAAAAAAAAAAAAAAAAAACATCATGTCCGAGAGAGATTAACACTTAGATATTTCTTCTGTAGAAAAACATACTTCCATCCTATCAGAACAACAGGTTCTTATATAGGCTTTTTAATTCTGTTTATAGTACTTATTACAATATTACACTTGCTGTTTTATTTATCCACATTATCTGATAGACTATAACCTTCTGGTATCTTTTTGAAGGAATTGGAGACATTAAAAAATGAATTGTTGATTAAATGACTGAATGACTAATAAACAGAATGAATAAAATAAATGATACTAAAAAGATGATAAAAAGAGAAGAATAATGTTTATTAAAATGATTTAAAATGATGACTTGAAAATGTCTATATCTCTCATGACATGTTGGAGTTTGGAAAAGAATTAAGGGAAATATGTGAAGAAGAAATTTCAGTATTGTACACCCACACACAAGGAGCATAATTAGGATACAACAATGAAGCAGCTCTCACAAAATGGTAGCTGTACATCACACTAATGGGAATCCATATGAGGTCTAGTAAAAGGAATCGTGCTCTCTGAAAATTTCTTGAGTAAAGCAAAACCACATTGAGATATCATCTCACCCCAGCTACTATCGAAAAGACTGAAAATAACAAATGCTGGCAAGGATGTGGAGAAAGGGAACTCTTCTACACTGTTGGTGGGAATGTAAATTAGTACAGGCATTATGGAAAACAATATGGAGGTTTCTCAAACAACTACAGATAGAACTACCATATGATCCAGCAATCTCATTTCTGTGTATATACCAAAGGATTGGAAATCATGTTGAAAGGATACCTGCACTCCCATTTGTATTGCAGCTCTATTTACAATAACCAAGGAATGGAATCAACCTAAATGTCCATTGATGGATGAATGAGTAAGGAAAATGTGGTACATATACACAGTGGAATACTCAGCCATACAAAAAGAATGAAATTCTGCCATTTACAGCAACATGAATGAACTTGGAGAAAAGTATGTTAAGTGAAATAAGCAAGGCACAAAAAAAGAAATACCACAAGTCTTCACTCATAAGTGGGAGCAAAGAAAGAAAGAAAGGAAGGAAGGAAGAAAGAAGGGCCACAATAAAATGTTGAACTTTCAGAAGGAAAGAAGAGACCTATAATTACTAGAAGTGGAAAAGGGGGAGGAGAAGGGGAGTTAAGGAGTAAATGTGTAAGGGACACACAGAATGATTACAATTTGTAAAGAGGAACATGCTAATAATATTGATTTGATCATCACATAACATAAATACTGATTGTCAACGCTGTACCCCATAAATATGTATAATCAATTATGTTTCAGTTCAAAAAATAAAAAAAAAGAAAAAGAAGAAAATTTCTTAAGCAAAATAGTTGTTTATAATGTAATTAAGTTTTGTTTAAAAAAATGTTTGTGATCCCCATTACGAAAATAGAAACAGTGATATGGTAATGATTTACAACAGGATCAAGATAAGGAAAATAGACTATATGTAAGTTATGGTTAGAGTACAGGCTTAGCTAGATTCAATTTCCAGCTTTACCACTTACTAGCAATGTGACCAAAGGCAATTTACAATTATTGTGCACCAAAATCTTTATATCAATATCTTTAAGTGTGTGTGTGTATGTATATACACACACTTGAGTATCATAACAGTATGTACCTTGTAGATTTACTTGTGGAATTAAATGAGTTAAACATTCAGAAAAACACATGCCAAATGTTAAACCGTGTTTGTGTGTGTGTGTGTGTGTGTGTGTGTGTGTGTGTGTGTGTGTATTTCACAAGACTGACTCAAAATCAGCATTATGGATCAGGTACTCAAAGAATCTTCATTTCTCTCTCTCTCTCTCTCTCTCTCTTCTTTCTTTTTTCCTACAAACTAACTAGGGTTAAAGTGAATAGATTATCCTGAGGGAAATATCTATTTGTATATTTCACGTTTACAATGTGACTCTTAATATGCAAAAATAAAATGTTGGCTTTAAAAACATGTAAATGAGGAGAGAAGTTAATGGGCCAGACTTATAGCGTAGTCTTTTAAAAATTTCTTTTGAGACCATGAAACAAAAATACTCTCATACTTTTTGACATGTGATAAGCTGGCATGTGGTCCACTTGTGTTATAATGCTGTTCCATGTTTAACTTACAACAGAAGAAGAGGTCCGTGAAATGTTAAGCCTGAGATTTTCTTCAACATATTATTTTACCTTTTGCTCTTAAACTTTTCACACCAAATTTTGCTCTTTTGAAGTTTAAGAGCTATACTTCGACATTTAAAAGGCTGAAGAACTCCTGAGGGATTCACTAGTAACAGCCATTAGTGAATTTGCTGATATAAAACTTGCATGATACCATGAATCTTTCATAGAGTGTCTTTGGAAATTTTTTTTTTTTTTTTTTTTGTGTGTGTGTGTGTGTGTGTGTGTGTGTGTGTGAGTGAAAGAGGGAGAGAGATTAGATGGGAATGGTAAATTGTATTACATGAACCTTCAGCATGAGCCTTCAACTTTATACTTTTTGACATTTAATAAAATAGGACTACAAAAAGATATTTCCTCAAAGGCCTTGTTATGCCATTATCTGAAGAACTATCCAGGCCATAGGTTCTGAGAAGCACTATATTTATGTAGATAAGTAGATAGGTAGGTAGGTTGACATAGATATAGATGTAGATATAGATATAGATACAGATAACTTAGCAAAATGAATTTTACTTTCCATTTCTGAAAACATTAATATTGACTATCAGCTGTAGAGCCTTAATAATAGCACTCCATATCAGTTTTATATGCACAATAGTACAAAGGATTTATATATTTCTATTTTATTTTGATCATCTGGATGTTCAGAAATAAAGCACAGGGAGAGAAGTATACAGTTTGCAATAATTATTTCTAACTTTTATAGTTAAATGTATAGTATTTTTAGCAGAAGAGTTCTCTATGCAGGTAATTTTACAACTGTAAAAAATCAAAATTTAGACTCCTCGTTTAGGATAAAGTTGATGTAGACTCACTTTTTCCTGCTGCCCTTCCCACAATGTACAGCTAAATATTCTGAAAATAATATAATACAAGCAACCATAAAATGACTCCAAAGGTGGAAAAAGAAAGGCAGACTAGCTCAGGACTTGAGGAACAACACAGTAGTGTTTTCCAGGTATTCTTTTTAATGTGTACATCCTGAACTAGGTTCCAGAGAGAGGCCCGTAAGTTGAAACAACCATAGGTACCTAAAAATGAAACAGAGAAAGACTACTCTCTGGCCAAAGGACCAGAAAAAGGACAGCCCAGGAAAGACACAAGGAGTTGACACATACCTCAACATGTAGGCCTGTTCCTAAGGCAAAATGGGAATGAGTTGGTAGCCAGCTCACTCCTGTTCCACACTTGACAGCAGCCTACCTGACTTATTTTAGTGGTAGTATCAGTGTGTCCTGTAGCTGATCCACCCTGTCCAGCACCCACTGGCAGTGTCAGCCCAATATGCAAAAGCAGCAATGCCAGCAGCATCAAAGAGATGACCCACCCACATCCCACATTCACCTGCAGTGGTACCCAATCAGCTGACAACCACATAATCAGAAAGCTTAGTTCCCCTGGCCTTCCAGTCTGTTGCAGAATGATAACAAGGACTAGAGTCTCTAGACACTCCATCCTGTGGCAGAAAATGGCTCAGCACGTGTTTTCTGAACCTTCCATCTGGTGACACTGGACAGCCTATACAACACCTGCAGGAATTCAGCAGGAAACGTTATTGGTTTCCTGGTTTGTTCTGGAGAAACAAAGCTGAATGCCTCTGAAAACTAAATTGTCATTAAAACTATAGCTTAAAAAATAAGGCCAATACCTATAGCATAAACCAAAATAGACTGACTCTCCAATGAAATAGACTTAAATAACATTAAAAGTATATTAACATAGTATCCAAAATGTTAAAGAAACAATAAAAATACTCATCATTCCAAAAGCCAGAGAAACCACAATTTGAGACAGAATGATAAAAAAAATACACCAATACCAAACTAAGACAGATGAAAGTATCTGACAAGGATTTTAAACAATCATAAAAACTTTCAAAAATCAACCACAAATGTTCTAAAAATATGTGAAATTATTTACAATCTTATTAACAAAATAGAAATTATGGAAAAGAACACATGGATATTATAGAACTAAAAATTCAAATAACAAAAATAAACTTGCTATATGAGCTCAATAGCAGAGTGGAGATGATAACAGAGAGTAGAATCACTATACTAGAGGACATATCAATAGTACTCAGTCTTAACAACAGGAACGAAATAACTTTAAAAATATACATAGCCTAATGACATTGCAGGAAAATGACAAAAGATTAAATATCCCTACCCCTGGGGTCCCAGAAGGAGAGGAAAAAATGAGGGAATGAGCAAGTACTTGAAGAAATATATCTGAAAACTCCCAAATTCTTCATGACGTAAACCCACAGATTTAAGAAGCTGAGCTAGCCCGAAAAGGATTAAAACCAAACAAGAACTGTACCAAGACACATAATTACCCTTGTGAAAATTAAAGTATAAAACAAACAAAAAAACCACAACAACTTAACAAGGGCCAGAAAGAAACAACACATTATCTATAGAAAAATTCAAATTCAAGTTACAGCATATTTCTCTTCTGAAATTTTGAGGCCAGAAGCAAGTAGTGCGATATATTTTTTTAAGTGCCAAATTAAGACAATTGCCAGTAGTGAATCCTCTACTGGTGAAACTATCCTTTAGAAATGAAGAATAAATAAAAATGATCTAAGACAAAAGAAAACTAAGAAAATTTTCCATTATAAAACCGTCCCTTAGGCATTGGCAAAAAAGGAGTTTTCCAAAAGGAAATAAAACAGTAACTGAAGAATAGAAATTTCAGACAGAAATAAGAGCAATGTAATGGTTAAAAATGTTGGACAATATATAGACTATCCTTCATTATGTGAATTTTCTAAATCAGAATTAATGTTTGAAATGAAAATTATAACACCATCTGATGTGGTGCTCACTGTATGTAGAGAAAATATTTCAGAAAACTGTAAATTTTAAAATTAGGAGGTTAAGTGGACCTAAACTGAAGTAAGTTTTCTGCATGTCATTCAGAGTGGTAAAATATTGATATCACTAGACTATTATAAGTATACACATAGAAAGACTAAAGCAAGCACTAAGAAATCTATACAAAATGGCATACTAAATGCATAAATAATTCAAAATGAATTTCTGAAATAGGATCAATAACACAGAGAAAGACAAGAAAGGGAAACAGAGGAAAAATATGGTTAGGACATAGCCATAATATATTATTAGTTACTTTAAATATGCATAGTCTAAACTATTAATTAAAAGTTAAAGCTTGGCAAAAAACAAAAAAAAAATAAGAAAACATTAGCCAACTATATAATGTCTATGAAAAATTCACTTTAAATATAACATCGTAGATAAGTTAAAACTAAAATGATGGAAAAATATATATCGCACAATATATTCTTTTTAAAAAGCAAGTTTTATTATATTAATATCAAAAGAAGTACACCTCAGAGGGAGAAATATGATAGCAACAAAAGAGATATAATATAATGATGAAAAGTGTCAATCACAGTAGGAAGACACATCAATCCTGAGTGCATATGCACCAAACAGAGCTTTAAACACAGGAAGTAAAATTAATTTAGCTGAGAGAAGAAATCCACAAAACCACAATTATATGTGAGAACATTAACATTCTCATCTCAGTAAATAATAGGGCTGCTAGATAGAAAATCCACCAAAATATGGAGTAACTGAACAACACCATCATCAACAGATTCTAATTAGCATTATTTAATACTCCACTCAAAAACAGTGAAATTCACATTCTTTTCAAGTGCCCATGAAATATGTATCAAAAATAGGTTATATTCTGGCTCATAATGTCAACCAATAAATTTAAAGTAATTAAAATTAAACAGAGTATGTTTTATAATGATAATGGAAACAAACAAAATCAATAACAGAAGGACCAAATAAATATCTTTGACACATATACATTAAACAACATTCTTCTCAATAATATGTTGGTCAAAGAGAAGCCTCAAATAAAATTAAAAGTACATTGAACTGAGTAAAAAAAAAATTAATAAAATGTATACAATTAAAGAGTTGCAGTTAAAGCAGTGCTAAAAGGAAAATTTATAGCACTAGTTGTTTGCATTAGAAAACAAAAAATGTCTGAAATTTACATTCTAAGTTTTCATCTCAAGAAACTAGAACAAGCAAAGCAAAATAAAGCAAGCAAAAGGAAAAAAATAATAAAGATAAGCTCAGAAAACAGTGAAAATGAATACAGGAAATAATAGAGAAAATCAATTAAACAGCAATATGATTGCTTGAAAAAAATCAGCAAGATATAAGCCTTTCTCAAAACTGACAAAAATACAAAGAGAGACATGGTATGAATACCCAATACTAAGAATTTAATTGGGGATATCACAACAATTCTTTCAGCCTTTGACAAATAAAGAAAAACCGTGAATGGCATTCTGATCTTCAATCTAACAACTGAGAAGAAATAGAGTAATTCCTCAAAAATAACAAACTACCAAACTCAGCCAGAATGACACAGATATTTTGAATCAGCCTGTCATTATTAATAAGTTAAGTTTGTCATCACAAATTACTTGAAAGAAAAGTATCCAATCCAGGTAGTTTAAATGGAGAATTTTAGCAAATATTTAAGGAAGAACTAACACCAAATTTTTACAATATCTTCAAAATGATAAAAGAAAAGGGGATATGTCCCAACTAATTTTATAAGGCCAATATTATGCTGACACTAAAACCAGATGAAGACAATATAATAAAACAAAACAACAGACCAATATTTCTCATGAATTTAGACGAAAAATCCTCAAGAAAATATTAGCAAATAAAATTCATCAATTTAAAAACAGAACAATATACCAACCTGGCACGCATGACTAATTCAACATTGAAAAAAATTGACAGATGTTATTTATCCTTTCAACAGGCTAAAGACTAAAAATCATATGACCATATCCATTGGTGTAGAAACAAAAAATCACTAAAAAAACCAAAATTACTCATTTGTGATAAAAACAACTCCCTTAATCTCACAAAGAGCCTCTATTAAAAAATCTGCAGCTAACACCATAATTAATGGAGAATGATTGAATCCTTTCTTTCTGAGATCAAAAACAAAGTAGGAATGCCTACTTACATTCTTATTCAACATAGTATTGGAAGTTTTAACTAGCACAGTAATGCAAAAAATAAGTAATAAAAGTATGTACAGATTAAAAAGAACAAACAAAAAGTCCCTATTTACAGATGATATGTTTGTTTCAAAGAATTGATAGAAAAACTCCTGTGCTATTGGATTTAAGAAGGTTATAGAATACCAGATTAACGTGCAAAAATCACTTGCATGTCTAAATGCTTACAATTAACAATTTGAAACATTTTTAACATTTATTTGTACATATTTGTGTTTCAATACATGCATAAATATCAATTGATTCACTCTGGGTAGATACCATAGCTTTGTACCCATTAATCAAACAATTCCCCTCCCACCTACTTCCCTTACCCTCCCAGCCTCTGGTAACCATTATTCTACTCTATACTTCTTTTATTTCTTTTTTTTTTTTTGTCTTTTTAAAAATTATTGTAACATAGCTGATAGTACATATCTGTGGGGTATAGAGTTGAATATACCTGTGTGCAATTTGTGATGATTAAATCAGGATAATTAGTATATTCAACATTATAGAAAGTAATTGTTTTTCATGTCCCTTTACCAATTCTCCCTTATGCCACTCCCACTCCGCCATTCCCACCTCTGGTAACCACAGTTCTGTAATCTCCTTCTGAAAGATCAAAGTATTATTGTGATTGTTGTACTTTTTTTCTTCCTTTTACTTATTTTTTTTATGTGCTTACTTTTTAGCTCCCGCTGATGAGTGAGGACATGCTGTATTTCTCTTTCTGTGTCTGGCTTATTTCACTTAACATAATTTTCTCTAAGCTTGTCTGTGTTACAGTGAATGGAAGAATTTCATTCATTTTTATGACAGAGTAGTATTCCATTTGTGTGTATGTGTGTGTGTATATACACACACACCCACCACACACACACACACACATATATACCAAATTTTCCTTATCCAGTCATACACTGAAGGCTGTTGTAAATAGGGTGATAATAAACATAGGAGTGCAAGTATCTCTTTGAAGTGATGATTTCCATTCCTTTGGGTAAAGCAATTCTGAACAAATAGAGTAAAGCTGGAGGCATTACATTACCTCACTTCAAATTATACTACAAAGCTATAGTAACCAAAACAGTATGGTACCAGTATAAAAACAGACACTTGGACCAATGGGATAGAACAGAAAACTCAGAAATAAAGCTATGTATTTATCCAACTAATCTTTGACAAAGGTACTATAAACATACAAACATAAAACATATAAACATTGGGAAAAAGAGAGTGTTCAGTAAACGGTGCTAGAAAAAAACAGATATCCATTTGTAGAAGAAAGAAACTAGACCCCTAATCTCTCACCACATACAAAAATCAGCTCAAAATGGATTAAAGACTTAAATGTCAGACCTAAATCTATAAAACTTCTAGAAGAAAACTCAGGGGAAAAAGTCTAGGATATAAGATTAGGCAAAGATTTTATAAATAAGACCTCAAAAGCACAGGCAACAAACAAAGATAAACAAATGGAATTTTACCAAACTAAAAAGCTTCTGCACAGCAAAGGAAACAATCAACAGAGTGAAAAGACAACATACACAATGGGAGAAAATATTTGAAAACTATGTATTCGACAAGAGGCTAATATCCAGAATACATAAGGAACTCAACTGAAAAGTAAAAACAAAAATAAGAAAACCCAAACAAACAAACCAAAAAAACCCAAATCTGATGGAAAAACGGGCAAGGAAACTGAATAGACATTTCTCAAAAGACATGAAAAATGGCTAATAGGTGTATAAAAAAATGCTGAACATCACTAATCATCAGCAAAATGCAAATCGAAACCACAGTGATATATCATCTCACCCCAGTTAGACTATTATCAAAAGTACAGTAAATAACAAATGCTGGAAAGGACGTAGAGAAACAGGAACACTTATACACTGTTGATAGAACTGTAAATTAGTACAGCCATTATGGAAAACAGTATGGAGGTTTCTCAAACAATTTGAGATTGAGCTACCATATGACCCAGCAATCCTACTAATGGCTATATACCCAATGGAATGGAAAGAATCATGTTGAAGGAATACCTGCATGCCCATGTTCATATCAGATCTGTTCACAATAGCCAAGAAATAGAACCAAACTAAATATCTATGGACAGATGATTGGACAAAAAATACTTGGTACATATTCACAATGGAATACTACTCAGCCTTAATTTAAAAAAAAAAAGAATGAAATATGGTCATTCAAAGCAACATTTATGAACTTGGAGAAAATTATGTTAAGTGAAATAAGCCAGGTAGAAAGAAAAACACTGCATGTTCTCACTCACATGTGGAAGCTATAAAAAAGAACAAAACAAAACACAAGACAAATAATAATAATAATATGTTGAAGTGTTAAAAGGAGAGAGAAGAACTAGGGTTACTAGAGGTTGGAAAGGGGAGGAGAGAGAGGGTCAGTGACAGGCTGGTCAATGTACACAAAATTCCAGGTAGAAAGGAAAAATAAGTCCTATTTGTATACAGTCTACCCAGGAATATAAAATTAACAATTATTAATTGTATGTTACCAAAGTACTTGTAAAGAGATCAGATGAGCACATAACAAATAAATAATTGTTTCACAATGATGAATATGCTAATTATCCTGAATAGATCATCATTGTATACATGTATTGAAATATAATTCTATACACCATACAAATGTACAATCAATATGTTTCAATGAAGAAAAAAAAATGCTTTGGGAAGTTATTTTCCTCCACAATCAGCTTATGTCGAGTTTCCAGAAATTCTTCAACTGCTTTCACATCAGCTCTCAAAGACTCACCACTTCACCTTAATAAATAAATAATGATATTTGAATCATTTTTTTTACCACCCATAGTTAGCGGCATGTTCAATATCATAGTCAGGTCCAGACTTTACCTTCAATATTGAAAACTAACTTTTTGCTTTGTCTGTGATCATAATGATACTGAAATGTATATGCTTCTGTGATAGTCTTCAACCCAGGACATTAGAAATTTGTTCATAAGTGATATAGGCCTTTCTCAAAATTTTATTAATATGGTTGCCTTCAATGAAGCAGATTCTTAAACAGCTACTAGCACATTGTTCTTGTTTTTCAAAACTGTAACAATAGTGGAATGGCACATGACTGACTGGCAAGCAATAACCAGCACTGATTTTCCACCTTCACAGTCCTTAATCACTTTTAATTTCATTTCCAGGTCAATCACTTGACATGACCTGTTTCTGGCAACATTAGCAGTGGGGTTTGTATGCTTAGGGACCATGATGAGCAAAACGACATGAGATTAAATTAAGCATAAGAGAAAATAATAAATATTAGCCTGCTTCCAGCCTAACAGGAAAACTGTTTTATGGAAGTTTTTTTCTTCCTTTTTTTGTAAGTGGGAGTCACCTCTAAATTAATAACAAAAGGTATAGTATAGTAAATACATAAACCCATAACATATTTATTATCATTATCAAGTATTATGTACATTCATAATTACATGCGCTATAATTTTATATGACTGGAAGCACAGAAGGTTTTTTACACCAGCATCATCACAGATATGTAAGTAATGCATTGCAGCATAACCTTACAGTGTTGTAACTAGGTGATATAAATTTCTCAGCTCCACTGTAATTTCCTGGAACCACCAATATATATGTTGTCCATCAATAAGAACATCATTATGGGCACATGACTGTACATATGGAAAAGCACAAGATCTGAAATAGCTAAAACAATTCTAAAAAGAATAAAGTATGAGGAAGTACTCTTTTTAATATTTGAACTTACTGTACAACTAAAGAAATCAATACAGTATTGTACTGGTGGAGCAATGAAATAGAAAATAAAACACAGAAATAGACCCACACATAAATGCTAAACTCACTTTTTGACAAATTTGAACATTCAGATTTGAGAAACTCAGGGGATAATAGCCTTATCAACAAGTATTTCCAGAGCATGTGGATATTCACAGGCAAACTATAAATATGAACTTCAATCTAAACCTCATTCTTTTTATGAAAATTAACTTAAATGTAATCAATGACTTAAAAGTAATCAAATGACCATAGACTTAAATGTAACATGTAAAACTACCAAAAATAGAAGATTTTTTAGATCAAGGACTAGACCAAGATTTCTTAGACTTGATACTAAAAACACAATCATTAGCATAATTTTGAAGAAAATAACTATATATTTTTTCCTCAATACACTTTTAAGATTGGGATAGTTTTGACTGTCTTCTTACCATTTGAAAAATAAAGTCATGACTTAAATTATATTTCACTTCTCCATTTCTAAAACCATAATCCAAATTATATGCTCATATTTGGACTATGTTAATATGTCGCCTGAACTTGTCTCTAGGGTTTCAACATTGCTTCCTCAAGTCTTTCCTCAATATAATCCTAAAAGAGGACTTAAGCAAAAAATATGCTCATATATCTTATTCATTCCATAAACATATATTTACTGGGCAGTTACTGTGAATCATGTATTATTTGATAGATTTTGCTAATCCCCTGCTTTCAATTTATTAATTCCTTTTTAACCTACCTGCTTAAAATTTAGTTCCCTTATAGCCTTCAAGTTCCTGTATAATTTGATAGTTCTCGAATCCCACCACGCTTTGCATGTGTCTATTCTGTATGACTAAAGCACACCAGTCATATTTTTGGCATTCAACATATCAAAATAGTTTCGATCTCAGAGCCTTAGAACATCCTGTTTCCTTTCCAAGACACACTCTACCCTAGATTGTCACCGGCAAGCCTCATTCTAAATGCACATTTGAATCTTCCTCAGACAGGCCTTCCTAAAATACATACAAAAGCAATTTCTATCACTTTATCTTATCTACTTTTATTCCACGTATTAGTAAAAGAAATTAAGTCGCTTATTTGTTTGCATGATTTTTGTTTCCTTCACGTTATTTTGTCAGTCCCCAGAGCACAGAGATTTAGTCATGTTTACCATCTCAGTAATATGTACTTAATATATAAGGTATTGTGTACATTTTTTAAATTTTTATTTCAACTACTCAATATAAATTGTAGTTGATTTTCGTGTCCTTTTACCCGTTGCTCTCGCTCCCTCCCTTTCTTCCCTCCCCCCCACTACATCATATCTGTTCACTTGTTCTAACAAGTTCGAGTTCTTGTGATTGTGTCTTCTTCCTCCCCCACCCTTTATTTGTTTGTGTGTTTATTTATTTATTTTTAGCTCCCACAATTAAGTGAGAACATGTGATATTTCTCTTTCTGTGCCTGACTTGTTTCACTTAACATAATATTCTCTAAGTCCAACATATCTGTTCACTTGTTCTAACAATTTCGAGTTCTTGTGATTGTGTCTTCTTCCTCCCCCACCCTTTATTTGTTTGTGTGTTTATTTATTTATTTTTAGCTCCCACAATTAAGTGAGAACATGTGATATTTCTCTTTCTGTGCCTGACTTGTTTCACTTAACATAATATTCTCTAAGTCCAACCATGTTGTTGCAAATGGTAGTATTTCATTCTTTTTTATAGCACAGTAGTATTCCATTGTATAGATATACCACATTTCTTTATCCACTCATCTGATGATGGACATTTGGGCTGGTTCCAACTCTTGGCAATTGTAAATAGTGCTGCAAGGTATCCTTTCAGCATGATGATTTTCATCCCTCTGGGTATATTCCCAGAAGTGGAATAGCTGGGTCATATGGCAGATCTATCTGTTATTGTTTGAGGAACCTCCATACCATTTTCCATAAAGGCCGCACCATTTTGCAATCCCACCAACAGTTAATGAGAGTTCCTTTTACTCTGCAACCTCGCTAGCATTTATCATTCTCAGTCTTTTGGATATTACTCGTCCTAACTAGAGTGAGATGGTATCTCAAAGTGGTTTTGATTTGCATTTCCCGAATGCTGAATGATGTTGAGCAGTTTTTCATGTGTCCATTGGCCATTCATCTATCTTCCTTTGAGGAATGCCTATTCAGCTCCTTTGCAAATTTTTTAATTAGGTTACTTGTTTTTTTGCTGTAAACTTGTTTGAGTTCCTTGTATATTCTGGATATCAATCCTTTGTCAGTTGTATATTTCACAAATATCTTCTCCCACTCTGTTGGTTGTCTTTTCACTCTGTAGATAGATTTTTTTTTTTTTTTTTGCTGTGCAGAAGCTTTTCAGTTTAATTCATCTCATTTGTTTATTTTTCCTTCAGTTGCCTGTGATTTGGGGTCCTATTCATGAAATCTGTACCCACTCCTACTTCCTGGAGTGTTTCCCCCGTATTTTCTTTAAGGAGTTTTATTGTTTCAGGATATATGTTTTATTCTTTAATTCATTTTGAGTTGATTTTGGTATATGGTGAGAGGTACAGGTCTAGTTTCATTCTCCTACATATGAATATCCAGTTTTCCCAGCACCATTTGCTGAAGAGGCAGTCTCTTCCCCAGTGTGTAATCTTGGTGCCTTTGTCAAATTTCAGATGGTTGGAGGGGTATGAGTTGATTTCTGGGTTCACTATTCTATTCCATTGGTCTTAGTGTCTATCTCATTCTTTAGATCTGATAGTGTTTGCTTTATAAATCTGGCTGCTCTGACGTTGGGTGCATGTGTATTTATGATTGTTATGTCTTCTTGATGGATAGATCCTTTTATCATTGTATAGTGACTTCTTTATCTCTTTTTATGATTTTTGGTTTAAAGTCTATTTTATCTGATATAAGAATAGCTACTCCAGCTTGTTTTTCATTTCTATTTGCATGGTATACTGTTTTCCATCCTTCCACTCTTAGTCTATGTGTGTCTTTACAGGTGAGTTGAATCTGTTGAAGGCAGCATATTTTGGGGTCTATCCCTTTAATTCATTCAGTCAGTTTGTGTGTTTTGAGTGGGGAATAAAATCCTTTTACATTTAGAGTTATTATTGAAATGTGTTGATTTACTCCTAGCATTTTATTGATTTTTGTTTAGATGTCTTCAGTATCTTTTGTCATTTCTGATATTCTGTTTGTCTTCTGTGTTTGTTGGTTTCTTTGTGTGGTAGATACCCTATTTTTTCTCTTTATTGTTAGCATTTTTGTTTTACTGGTAGGTTTTGTTCTTTCTTGAGTACTTATGGCAGTGATGGTTGTTTTTCAGGTATTAAACCCAGTACTCCCTTGTGAATTTCTTGTAAGGCTGGTCGAGTGGTAGTACACTACCACAGTTTTTGTTTTTCTGATAAATATACTATTTGTCCTTCAGTTTGGAAGGATAGCCTTTCTGGGTAAAGTATTCTTGACTGGCAAGTTTTGTCCTTTAGTATTTTGAATATATCGTCCCATTCTTTTCTGGCCATTAGGGTTTGTGATGAAAAGTATGATGTTGGTCTGATTGGGGCTCTGTTACAGGTGACCTGTCGTTTCTCTCTTGCACATTTTAAGATTCTCTTTGTCTTTGAGTTTTGCCAGTTTGACTATAACATGTCTTGGAGAGGACTGTTTTGAGTTGAATATATTTGGGGATCTTTGGGCCTCCAGAATCTGAAGATCTGTGACTTTCCCTATTTCTGGGAAGTTTTCTGCTGTTATTTTGTTCACTGTGTTTTCCATGCCATTTCCTTTTTCCTCCCATTCTGGACTACCCATGATTTGGATATTTGAGTGCTTAAGGTTGTCTGTTATCTCTCTTTTTTCTTTTTTAATTGTTTTTTTTTCTTTTTTTCTGGTCTGCCTGTGTTAATTTAAACAGCCTGTCTTCAAGGTCAGAAATTCTCTCTTCTGCTTGTTCTAGTCTGCTGGTTAGACTCTCTGTTGTGTTTTTTATTTCATTGAATGAATCCTTCAGCTCCACAAGCTCAGCTACATCCTTTTTCAGGGCATTGATTTCTCTGTACCTTTCTTCTTTCAGGTCCTGTTTATTTTTTCTCATTTCATTGTGGTGTCTAACTGAGTTTTCTTGTATCTCATTTAGTTTCCTCAGAATTATTGCTCAAAATTCATTTTCAGTTATTTCAAGGACTTCCTTTTCTATAGGATCTAGAGCTTGAGAGCTGTTATTTTCCTTTGGTGGTGATGCACTTTCTTGATTTTTCATATTTCTGGTATCTTTCCTTTGGTGTTTAGTCATTGTGTCAGGGGGTATCATGGTCCACTCATTCCACCCTGATGTCTGGCCTGGATCCTGAAGGGACTGCCAATTCTGGCAGTGAGAACTAGCTTGGGCTGGGGGGTCCCTCAGTGCCTGCCTGTTGGCTGACTTGGGGTGTGTGGGCCTGGTGGCTTTCAGTTTTCTCTGTGCGGCAGGGACTGACCTAGGCTGGAGGTCCCATGGTGCCTGCCTGTTCCAGCATGGCTGACTTGGGGTGTGGGGGCCCAGTGGCTCTCAGGTCTCTCTGGTATTGTTTACATTTTGATTGATTAACAGCCTCATTTAATAATCTTGGTTTTGAATCTAATAAAGCTTGTTGTTAACAGTCAAGCACTTTAAAACATTTTTTTAAATTTGAAATATATGTTAATTTTATCAAAATGAATGACCTTATGTTATATATGTATACTTCGGTGGTTTTTACCTTAACAATAAAAAGCCAAACAGGAATTTCGAATGTTATTTAATTCCAATAAATATATCCATCTCCACATGCAAGTTCCTACAACTCAAAATACTTTTTTTATTGGTTATGAATATTCATGGGGTACAAAGCTAATTGTCACCACTCGTGACCAAGATGTGTTGGCCAGTCCATATTGGCAGTATGCCCATTACCACAAGTTGTGATTATACCCTGTGTCCCAAACCTATAAACTCTATCAAAAAAACTCCTAGAGCTGGTAAATAATTTCAGTAACTGTAGGATATAAAATAAATGCCCTAAAATCAGTTGAATTTATTTTCTCCAATAATGAGCTCACAGAAAGAGAAATTAGGAAAGTAAACCAATTTACAACTGTCACACACACACACACACACACAAAAAAAAACATTTTTTGATGTCTTTAGTGTGTCTTAATCTATTACTTTATTGTCAGCCTGTGCCTTGTACTTTGCTTTGGTGTCCTTTTGAAAATTGTATTAAAGCTAGACTTTATTACTTTGCAAATTTCATCTGATACTGTCTTTTGGTAAGAGAATTAAACCTATTCATGTTTTGGAAAAGTAATGATTACCATCTATTATCTTCTATTTTACTCTTTCCTTTTACTATGCTTTGATATGCTTGACCAAATTAGCTTTTATTTCCTTTTCTTAATTTGGAAAATATATAATGCCTTAATGTTATTATAATGGTAAACTTTCTGTTATTATAAATTGCAGTTCAATGTATATTTTTCTGGTACTATACCAATATGAAAATAGCTTTACTAATATTCTACAGTAAATAATTCTGAATGATATTAAAATTAAACAATCCATTGATAATCTGTAATAATCTAAAAACCAATAGAAAAAAATTTGAATAACAAACTTCACTTTACAAAAATTTAATCTTTAATATTTATTTTCCTATGTCTTCTTTCCTCTATGGCCAAGAATATTTATGTTTTTATATTTAAGATATAAGACATCTGTGTCATCACCTTCTATTTCTGCCCTGATTTTACTAAATAAGTTTATATGTAAGTAAATGAATAGCTATATTTACATATATATGAGAATGAATATTTTTATCAAAAATAGTTTGTTATTTTATATCAATAGCTACATCAACCCTAAATTATGCTAAGGATATCAAGGGGAATGGCATAAGAATTGCATTTTGGTTTTAGACATTTCTTTGTTATGAATTATATATACTGAAAATATCTGTATATATGATAAAAGACTCTTATACTGAATGTACAAACCACATACAAATCAATAAAAAATAAATAAACAATCCAATAGAAGGGGACACAAAATGAAACATATACTTTTAAAAGGATTACAAGTGACCAATACATATATTGACAAAGTAATCATCATTGTTACTCGTAAGGGCAATGTAAATTAAAACCACTATGTGATACTATTTAAAACCTAGCAAAATGGCTACTATGAAATACATTGAGAATGGCAAATAATGACATGGATGTGCTGCAGTTGGACCTCCTATACATTGCCCTTAGAAGTGAAAATATCCGGTCTTAAGAAACAGTTTGACAGTGCCAACTGGACCCAAACATAGGCCTGTAGTATAAACCAAAATTTTCATTCCTCTTTTTTTTTCTTTTACCCTAAGGATGCCATCGAATACATTCTTTCTCATATTACCCAATGACATCTTTAAGAGGATCCGTAGAATAAATTTCTCATAGATCTTAGTGTCAAAAAGAGCTGTGTTTCCCCCCAAGCAATTGGACTCATTTTTGTTTCATGGGTACAGTGAATCAGGGGCCTGGTAATGGTCCTGTCTTCGTGTTTGCTGCCAGAAAGCTTAGAGCCAAATTGGTGGCCCAGAGACTGAGGTTAAATTACTCTATGTATTTTTTTCTTATTACAAAACATAATTATTGAAGGAAAACTGGAAATTCTGATAAGAAAAAGAATATAAAAATTACTGTGCTCTTCACTACTCCAAGATAATCGCTGTAATTGTTCTGTTGTTTTTCTTATTTTTATTTCTATGCACACATCCTTTTATTCTTTTTTCAATATTATATATATTATTCATTGTACGTATTCATGGGGCACAGAGCTGACAGTCAGCACCTGTGCCCAAGATGTGATGATCAGATCGATACTATCTGCATGCCCACTACCAAAAATCACAACTGTAGAGCTAGAGCTAGGGTATGGAGCTCACAGACCCCTTGAGCCCATTTAATAACCCTTCACACACAGGTCTATGAGCTAGGTAACTGGAAAAAAGGTCCTTGGAGCCTTGGTTGAAGAAGGAATAGTCTTTATTCAGCACACACACATCTAGGAGCTAGGCAGTACAAAGAGAAACTCAGAAACTCAATTGCTATGGCAAAGTCCAAAGTGAAACTGAGCAGCTGCCAGCAGAGTAAACATGCTCTATTTTTAGACTCAAGCTCTGCTGGCCAGCTTTGCTTCACAAACTGAAGAACACACAACAAACTAAAAAAATACATTGGCACATATGCACACTAACTCCACCCACACACAACTTGTTTACAAGAAATGTGCTGCTCGACCCCCAACCAGACCTGAGCTGAGGGAGTGTGAGTAAATTATCCTATTTCCCCCACAACAGTCTTTCCCCATGTCTCCCAATCCATTTCTCTAACCTCCTGCCCCTCCCACTCCAGCAACCCTAGGTTTGTTCTCTCCCTCTGCAAGTCCATTGCACCACTGTGTTTTTTCTTTCTTTCTTTCTTTCTCTTTTAGCTCCCACTTATGAGTGAGGACATGCAGTATTTTTCCATCTGTACCTGGCTTATTTCACTTAACACAATTTTCTCCAAGCTTATCCATGTTGCTACGAATGGTAGAATTTCATTCTTTTTCATATACCCCCTAATAAATGGGTACCTATTTCCATGAAACAAACAAAAAAATCACATATGCACAAGTGTTCAAATCAGTTTTATTTATAATAGCCCTAATCATGAAAAACAATGCCAATATTCATGAGTCTTAGAATTTATTTATACATTTTGGTGCATTTCTAAACACAACATGGTGAATCTTACAGGTATAATAATTGTCTAATGCAGTCACACACAAGAGAGTAATACGCTATCTAATTCCATTTATATGACATTCAAGAACTAGTAGAACTACTGAATGGTAATAGATATTAGAATAATAATTACCTCTGGGTGAGATATTAACATAGAAGAGGCATAAGAAATCCTGCTACTCTGTTGGCAGTGTTCTGTATATTGAACTGAATATTGTTACACAAGTGTTTATACATGTAAATGAATTGAGCTGTGTTTTAATCCGTTTTGTGTTGCTATAACAGAAACAACTGAGACTGGGTAATTTATAAGGAGAAAAGGTTTATTTGGCTTATGATTCTAAGACAGTTGCATCTGGCACGGGCCTCAGGCTGTTTCTACTCATGGCAGAAAGTGGCAGGCAGCTGGTGGGTACAAGCAGATCACAAGGCGAGAGGGAGAAAGAGACAGAGAGGAGGTGCCAGGGTCCTATATACAACATGCTCTCACAAGAACTAATTGAGTGAGAACTCACTCACCACCCCTGCTCCCCCAGGGAGAGCATTAATGCATTCATGAGGGATCTGTCCCCATGATTCAATCAGTTTCCAACACTGCCACATTGGGAATCAAATTTCCACATGAGTTTTGGAAGGGACAACACATTCAAACTCCATCAAGCTGTATAGTTGGTATTTTCACTCTTGTATAAATAAATTACACCTCAACATTTAAAAAACAGGAAATGTAAAATATCCTTTCTTTTAAAAATGTATATCAGGGCTATGTGGATAAAACGGATGATTATATTATATGTGGGTGGCTGTGAAAAGCTCTTTAGTTGATACCTTACATATTTTCTGCTTAGATGACTAGTTTAAATAGAGTTGAAACAGTTTCTCTAACATTCCAAATATATAAAATTATTTAACATTTTAAAGGTAATATAATTTGCAGCTAGATATCTCATATTTTTTATTCTGTTATTCCATACAACTATACAGATTGAATTTGCTCAAGAGGAGTCCAAGAAATGAAAGATTGCAAAGAATTGTGTACAAATAGGTATATACCAAATCACTATTGTCATCTATCCAATATAATAATTTTGGGGAGGTTGTACAGAACCCAACATTATGTATACTGCCATTTTTCTGTAATGTTATCACCATAAACTTATCCTCTATTTATTGAATTATTCTATATTCAAAGATTTTTTTTCAATCTCACAAAACCACTGACAATTAATATGACATAACAACATGTATCTGTTATAGGATAATATACTTCTTAGTTATATTTCTATGCCAATGTCGTTTTATTCTTTTTTTTTAATTTTAAATTTTATATATATTTTGTCTTCAGACTTTTTTTAAAACAAGTCCTTGCCATTTAAAAACTTGCTTTAATCCTTGAAAAAAGCAATTCAAATAAAAATAAAAATGAAATAGTATTTGTCTTCCCAGTAAAAAGTATGATTTCTTATAAAAAAAAATTCTCAAATTTCCTTTCTAGGCATAGTTACATTTCTAGCTACATGAAATTGAAGCTAGAGAGCAACACAGAACTATTTTCAAAAGCAAAAAGATCTTAGTAATTTTGTTATAGAAATATAAAGCATTTATAACATGATAATACTTTATTTCCTTCTTTATCAGATAAACTATTTTCATCACAATTCAAAGACATAAATTATTGATTTATATCAAAAATCTTTTAAAAATAATACTTTTCATGATTTTAGGTACCTTGCTGGCACCAATGGCATGTGAAGTTGTTTACAAAGGAAAATTTAGCACTCTTTATGAGATATAGCTCTTAAAGCAGCACATCACGTTTTTATTTGCAACATCTTATGGCTTATCAGATCATAAATACCATGTCATGTCATCTTCTGTACATTTGCTTCCATATTTGTCATTTTAAACCTTACATTTCTATCTATATTGTCTGAAATGTATGAGGCATACTCGTGAATATTTTCTTGCTTTATCTCATATAGCTCTCCTAATCTCTTTTCATCTACCACATATATTGTATAATAAATGTTTTCATTAGTAAAATAAAATACTACACATATGTGTTAGTTGTAAATTTTTCAACCTGATTATGGTATATTATAAATCTAAATGTGCACATTACTAATGTGCTAATGTTTAACAGATATACAGGATTTCTGTACATAATTTCATTAATATTACATGAAGTTATAAAAGTGCCAGGAATTTGTGCAGAATTATGTTCATCTTAAAAGGTAAAATCATATCAATCATGGGTTGGAGTGTAAATAATAAATGCAAACTTTTTGCTCACTATGAAAACAATAAAAATATGAGAGTGTGATATGCAAGTATCACCATTAGAGAAGAAAAGCAACCCTCTAATTACAAAACATTGTAAAAGTCATTAGGTATGCATTAGAATTGCAAGAAATGTTTTTTATATAGTATAGAGTCATGCTGATGGCAAATTCACAAAAAAGAGAAAGAATAAAAGCATCTGACTGGAGAATCAAAGATCAATTTACCCAAAATAGTGGCTAACACAAAGAATAACATAATAGAGATTTTAGGAAAAATAATATCAACAATTTAGAAAATATATGGTAAAATGTTTATCATATCCTAAAGTATTTTAAATGTTTTTACATCTAAGTGTAACTTTCTACTTAATGTAATTACCTTTTACAAATTCCATTTTCTTGATAAATGTTTTAAATTAAATCTGTTATTAGCTATTTACTTCTATTTGAAGAGAATCTTTGTTTTTCTTTTCATAAGATTACTTATCTAGATGAACATTGCAAAATATTTCAAATTAACTTTATTTTGAAATATTAGTTTTAATAAAAAATTAACATTTAATGCTATTCAATACCAGGCACTGTGTAAAACAAATGTGAAAATTGCAAAATAGTTTAAACTGTAGGATGGCTATAGGTTTTTGGAATATTTGTAACATTTCTCTTCCATTCCTCCTCATTTCACACAGAAAATATGAAGTTCTTATGATTGCCTGAAGTCCGTATGATCAAATCCAGCTTGATTTGTAAAGAAGTTACCTATATGTTTTCTCTCTTGTACACTCAGTCTGCTCAAGCTGTGGCGGTTCCCTTGCTTTTTCTCAAGCAGGTTATATGCTCTCAGGTCTCACAGCCTCAGACTGCCTGTACCTTCTTTCTAGACCATTCTTCCTCCGAAATTTTCATGACCAAATTCCTCACTGCTTTTACGCCTTTTCTCTAATTCCTTAGTGAGGCTCCCCTGAGCACCTCCATCCCCTCCACACACACACATAATCTTGACTGCCTTTAGCATGCTTTTCTTTATCTTTTCCCACATTTTTCCTTCTGTTACATGATAAACCTTTTTGCTTATTCAGCTTGCATATTGTTTATTACCTCCTCCCCAACACAAAGGAATAGAAATTTTATGTGGGCAAGAATCTGTGATTGATTCCAAGTATCTAAAATGCAGTAGGTGCTCAGTAAGTATTTGTTTTCTATTGAAAATAGATGGACATAAATAGTATCTATCGCAAATTTTCAGTCTGAATAAACAACAGTTCTATATAATTACTACTTTGAAAGATCCATCAAAGGCTTCTGGTCAAGATGTCAGCATAGACAGTCCCCAGCATCACTCTGTCCCACAAATAAACCAATTTACAACTATAAAAAAGCAACAACAGCCAAGCTGGGTCTGCTAGAGCTCAGGGGAAAAGGAGCAGAGACCTATAGAATGAATGAAGGTGGGAGAAGCCACAATGAGAGAAAGAAAAAAATGCTCTGACCATTTCGTGCCATGGCCACTTTAAGGCTGGAGCTGCTGAGTACATGGAGCAGGAGCTGGCAAAAGCCACAGCTGTGCCCTTCTCATGCAGTTGTTTAGAGGTGGCAGGGGATAACAGGGCCTTGGTGGCCCCCAGGCCAGCAAGATCACTAACAGGGTTCCCATGGACCCACATAGGAGAGAGGAGCCACAACAACTGAAGAAAAGGAGCCACTCAGAGGCCAGTGAGTAATCACAAGGGACTGGTGCATGGCCTGTCCCATGAGAAGTTTTTGCAGCATGGGCGGTGGGGGAGTTGGGCCTACCTGGGGAACACTGGGGCACAGCAAGGGCAGCTGATTTCTCCCCAATTAGCACAGGACCACTCAGAGGAAAATGATCAGGAATATAGAATTGCATGGGGTGCAGTTTGATGAAAAGACTCAGGCCCAGATCAGAGTTTCTACACAACCCAGGTGCACCAGATCTCTGGAGAGCTGGAAGTACCTATAAAGTCAACCACTAAAACCTGGGCTGCACAAAAAGCCTTCCCTAGGGAATCAGCAGCAAAGCAGCAATATAGCTAAACCACACAGCTCAAGTTCTGGTCCCCATAGGAAGTTTCCCCATTTTAGAAGTAAGCAAAGGACAAAATATTACTTCCGGCCCAGGCACACTGACAGCACCTTGGGCCTCCCAGGGACCTGAGGCATGGGGCTGAGGACTGGACCCCCTCCCACAACCACTGCCAATGCCAAGGAGCATGCCAAAAACATCACGTCCTTGTGGGTGGCCAACCACAGCCACCACAATAACCACGGCTGTCACAAAAGCAGCTAGACACCACAACCACCACGTAGATGGTCCACCAGCCACTGGAGTGCATTGACACAAGGAGAGTCACCAGCAGAGACCAAAGAAAAGAAGAAGATGTCTCTCTCCACAAAGCCCATTCCAGAGTGACAGAAGAAGCATCTGCTCTACGATAATATTTGGGGACCTGAACACACCTCTCAGCATTGAACAGATCATCTAGGCAACAAATCAACATAGTAAGCATTATTCTTAAAGAAGGAGAGAAGAAATCTAAGGTAATTAGAGGGGTGTGGAGGAAGATGAGAATGGGGAGAGATTGGACAAGGGGCATGAAGAATAAGTATGATTAGTAACAATATATATGCCAGTAATATTGATTTCATCACCATATGTCAATGTTGAACCCCCAAAATATGTATAATCAATTACGATTCAATAATTTTTTTTAAAAAAACCATGAAAATTTTAAAAGTTTCCATACATATGCTAGCTACATCTTCTTCTGCCATTACATAATAATTTATGTATTTATACTTGGTAATTCAATACACTATTTTTTTGTCAAGGTAAATGCTTCTAAATGGAACTATTTTTACTCTTTACAAAATTTTTAAAATTTAAAGTGTTAATTAATTTAATGGTGCCGGGGATTAACATATGCACACTAGTTGTATACCATTTATATTACTCTTCATAAAAGGAGAAATATGTGAGTCAGATTCTGCCCTAATTATCTAGTTGATGCATTCTAGTCCTTTTTCATTATTGTTGTTCATTTTATGTGTCACTCATGACAAACTTTTCAGATCATTCTAAAACCAGGAGGAATTTTGTCCAGACTAGAAGTGGGTTTTTTTTAGATAAAGAGAGGCATAGCATTACAGTAGCCAGCACTGAAATAGCATGCACATAATATGTACAAGAGTCAGAATACTAAGATCCATTTATCTATATTTATTTATCAATCATCTGTCTATATCTATTTATCTATTATATCTTTATAGGTGTAAATTCTGTAAATTTATAAGACATACACATACAAAGCATGTAATATAAGAAGCACATTAGTCAGAACAGAAAGATATGCATATGCATAAATGCATATACAGATATACAGTTAGGGGATGGCAGATAGGTCAATTTTTTGATAGGCACTTAGATAAGTAGAAAATCAGGTCAATTCTTTTGAAAGATGAAATAGAATTCTCTGAATAAGTAAAAGCAGTCAAATCAGTTGATTCTATCAAGTTGAAATTGAAAAATTGATTGAATGCATGCATTAAAATGACTTATGCTTGATTTTTCTCTCTTGGAGATAGAGCCTTTGATAAATAAAATAGTTTAAGACATCAATTGTATTGAGAAGTAGGGCAAAGGATTCTGTGAACACTCAAACAGCAGTGCATGATTGAGTTATGCCAGCAAATGTCAAGTTTGGTCAGACAGCTCGTGGTTTCAGCACAACATAAAGTTGTTTAGTTGGTCCTGAAACCAAACTGCACACATTCAGGTCACCCTGAGTGATTGCAGTGCCACCAAGAGAAAACAAGCTGAGATTCATTGCAATCATACTGTGGGGCAGGGAACCCCAGAGGTCTTTTTGGGCAATGTGGTTTCAGCTGAAAATTTTATGAAAGCCCTAGGCAGGAAGAAAAATCCAATCTGCCCTGAGAAAAGTTGGGAATTGCAGCCACTCATATGAATTCTCAGTCATCCTATTAAAGCTAAACAGATTTTTTTTTTCTTTTAGAAGACTGAACCCAGACAACCTGCATGAGAATAACTTGGATGCTCATTTAAAATGTACATTAATCAACCCCTCCACAATTTCACTGTATCCAAGTCTCCTCAGTGGCCTGGTCATCTGCAAGTAAATAAATATTACATGTAATATGTGCACACTGCATTCAAAGATCATTGAACTAAATTATAAAAGTTCTTGAGAACAATTAATGATTTTTTCTTTGTTTCTTTGTATCCTCAATGACTAGCTACTTTATGGCAAATTATTCAAATACATTTTTGAGAAAATCCATTGTTTCATGGTTACAAACTTCTGGCTTCTATGAATTTTTTTTTTCATAAAGGGAGAAGAAAATGGGCAGGATTCAGTCCTTAAAAAGTGAGACATATTTAAAGAAATCCTTTTTTTTTTGTCCTGTTTATTTTTCCTGAGGTCAGTCTCTTGTTTGCCTTGCACAAAAGAAATACAGCTAAAATGGAAAACAGCAGTGTTTTTTGGTTGAGGAATTACATGTCAAACTTCAGTGATACCAGAACAGCTGGAAATTGAAGGTAATGTAGAATAAAGAGAGCCACAAAATAGAGTATTCCAAAAATCTGTGTAAAGATTGTCTTCAAACCTTGGCCTTTGCTAGAAATGTATATTTAAGGAGTAATAAACTATGCTAGGCTAAGGATTCATGATACATAATGGAAAGCACTTCCTGAAGGCTGAAAAAGATGAACAAAAATTTCAAAGCTGCGCTGTGCTAGAGAGTGGGGCTGGGTAAATACCTTTGGCTTTTCATGTAAACCCTAGATTTGCCAAGTCTAGGCCCATGTTAAAGAGTTACTTTAGGACTCAGGGAAAAACCACAATAACCACTGCATATTAAAGCCTAAAACCAAGGCTCCACAAGATCTTGGTATTCATCTGTAATTTAAAATCATGCTGGAGAAATATCCAATACTCTTTAATACTGTTTAAATGATAATACAATCTAGAGATCTAGAGACTACAACATATACATCATAATGTCAAGTATAAAATAAAAAGTTACTAGAAATGTGAAGAAACAAAAATGTGACCCACAATCAAGAAAAATAATAGTGAATAGTGGTAGACTTCCAGTCAATCTGTTGTTGGAATTAGAAGAGATGAGGACAACTAATAACTATTTTAAAGCATGTACAGGTAAAAATGATATGATGAGTATAAAATATATATTTTCAGACTAGAGATGAAAATTCTATTGAATATCCAAATAAAACCCTTAAACCTGAAACATTCATATCTAAAAATTAAAAATTCATTGTATAGGATTAAAAGTTGATTGAATAATGTAAAACAATGTACTATGAACTTGAATACAAGTCAATGGAAATGATACAAACTAAAATATGTAAATAAAAATATGTGTAAAACAATGGAACCTGAGTAGGTTATGGGACAGTATCTAGTATACTTGGAATTGGAATAGCAGGAGAGGAGGAAAGAAATAGGGCAGAATAATTATCTGAAGAAATTTGGATGTAAATTTTTCTAACTTAATTATGAGTATGATTTATTGCCATTTACTTAGACATTGACTTTGTCAGCGTGACCATTGAAAGTCATTGTATAACACTTTCAGCAAAAACTTTCAAAAATGAACACTTTATACCACAAAATGTGTCTAGACTGGGGACTAGAACTGAAAACTGGGCATATCTTTACTTCAGACCCTGACTTTCCTTACTCTGGCTAACTTTATATTGTATATGAGCCTATGAATGGAACATATTTGTATTTTTGTATTTATGTGTGACAGTTTTGTGGATGTATAAAAAAGAAGCATTTCATTCTTTTTTAAAATTTATTTTATTTATTGAATCAAAATCTATTATACATATTTTGGGGGTTGAACATTGAGATATGTTGATTAAATCAATATTACTAGCATATATACTGTTACAAATTGTAATTATTCTTTACGCCCCTTGTCCAATATCTCCCCTTCCCCCCTTCCCTCCCCCTCCAACCTCTAATTGCCCTAGGTTTCTTCTCTCCTTCTGAAAGAATAATGGTTACTCTGTTAATTTGTTGCCTAGATGATCTGTCCAATGTTGAGAGATGTGATCAGGTCCCGCAATATTATCATAGAGCAGATGCTTCTTCTGTCACTCTGAAATGGGCTTGGCAGGGAGAGACATCCTCTTCTTTTCTTTGTCTCTGCTGGTGACTCTTCTTGTGAGAATGCACTCCAGTGGTTGGTGGACCATCTGCATAGTGGCTGTGGCATCTAGCCGCTTTTGCAGCAGCCATGGGTATTGTGGTGGCTGTGGTGGGCCACCCATGTGGAGGTGCTGTTTTTGGCATGCTCCTTGGCATTGGCGGTATGCCTGGTTGTTGGGTGTGTTTGGTCCCCTTCTCCATGCTTCTGGTTCCTGGGCAGGCCCCAAAGCACTGGCGCCATGTGCCTGGTTGTGGGAGTGGGGTCCAGTCCTCTTCTGCATGCCTCTGGGCTGGGTGGGTCCCGAGGTGCTGGCATGGTGTCCCTGGTAGTGGGAAAGGTCCAGTCCCCTTCTCCTTGCCTCGGGTCACTGGGTGGGCCCTGAGGTACTGATGCAGTGTGCCTTGTTGTGGGAGGAGGGTCTAGTTCCTGGCTCCATGCCTCAGGTCACTGGGTGGGACCCAAGGTGCTGGCGTGGTGTGCCTGGTTGTGGGAGGGTGGTCTGGTCCTCTTCTCCATGCCCCGGGTCCCTGCTGGCATGTTGTGCCTGGTCGTGGGAGGGTGGTCCGGTTCCCGACTCTTTTTACAGATGAGTAGTATTTGATTGCATATTGGAGAAACATGGATGAGTTTAGAGAAAATTATGTTAAGTGAAATGAGCCAGGCACAGAAAGAGAACCACCACATATCCTTACTCATAACTGGGAGCTAAGAAAGAAAGGAAGGAAGGGAGGAAGAAGAAAAGAAAGAAAAGAAGAAAAGACCACAATAAAACTATGAACTTTCAAAAGGAGAGAACAGATTTATACTTACTAGTGGTACGAAAGAGGGAGGGGCAAGGGGTTAGGAGTAACTGGGTAAGGGACACAAAGAAAAATTACAATTTGTGATGGTGAACATGTTAATAATATTGATTTGATCATCATGTACTGTAAACAAATACTGATAGTCAACTCTATACCCCATAAATATGTACAATCAATTGTTTCAATTCTAAAATAAATTTTGTAAAGAAACATTTCACTGAAAAGCTGCAATTCTACTACTCTGCATTAAAAAAGAATGAGGGCCAAGCCTGTGGCGCACTCGGGAGAGTGCGGCGCTGGGAGCACAGCAGTGCTCCCGCCGTGGGTTCGGATCCTATATAGGGATGACCAGTGCGCTCACAGCACTCACTGGCCGAGGGCGGTGCGGTGGTCTCAAAAAGGACAAAAAAAAAGAAAGAAAAAGAATGAAATTCTCCCATTCGTAGCAACATGGATGAGCCTGGAGAAATTTTATGTTGAGTGAAATAAGCAAAGCATAGAGGGATAAATACCACATGTCCTCACTCATAAGTGGGAGCTAAGAGAGAAAGAAGAAAGGAAAAAAAGACAACAGTGGTGCATTGGACTTGCAGAGGCAGAGAACATACCTTGGGATACAAAGTGGAGTGGGGGGGGAGAAGGAGGGGGAGGGAGGCTGAGGATAACGGGGTGGAGGACACGGGGTACAAATGCTATAGTGGTAATGGGCATGCTGCAAGTATGAATCTGGCCTTCACGTCTTGGGCACAAGGGGTGACAATCAGTTCTGTATCTCATGAACATTCATAACAAATAACATGAAAAAGAAAGAAAGAAATAAGGCAAACTAGGAAAGAGGAATACCCCATGTTCTCTCTTATAACTGGGTGCTAAGAAAGAAAGAAAGAAGGAAAGAAAGAGAGAGACAGAGAAAGAGAAAGAAAGAAAAAGAAAGAAAGAAAAAGAAAAGATCATAACAATTCATTGAACTTTCAGGAGAGAACAAACCTAAGGTTACCGGAGATGGGGGATGGCGAGAGGGGATTTGGGGAGGAATAGGTCAGGTAAAGGGCATAAAGAAAAATAATGATTTGTAATAATGAATATGCTAATAATAATAATAAATAAATAAATTAGGTATAAATTTTAAAAGCTGCAATATTAGTGTGAAATATTAATAGTTTATTATAAATTCACAAAAGAGGAGCAGCCATAACTCTACCAGTGATCACTGAACAGCAAAAGCAACAGCAGTGGTGAGCTCTTTCTGATTATTTTTTTGCAAAATAGTATTAACACTACTTGATAAGACTAACATATCACTGTGGTTCTTATATTAACACATTGGAGTTTGAAGAATGATTCAAAGGAAAAAAGTATGTTTTTGAATTATTGAGATGCAGTAAAACTTAAATTAGTTTGAATCTTTCATATATTGGAGCTTATTAATGTGCTAACCTCATTATTAGTAATGTAACCATTAAATTTAGGATATTGCACATTGAAAATATTCATTTCATTATTTATTATCTTTTGGTTTATTTTATCAATCTCTTGTATGACATAACATAAAAGTAGTAATGTTGCAACTTAGGACACATTTATGTTAGAAGACTCAGTTTTTGAGATAAACAATATATTTAATTATAACATGGACTTGAGAAATCTTGTATGTTTAAAACAACAGATAAGTAAAAAGATATAATTGAAGATCCTGAAAAGAATATGAAAGTTATTTTACTTTTGAGTTACTTTACCCATCATGGCATTTCTGAGATTCTTTATTATAGTTTAAATAAGCTATTGTTTCTTTTTAAACGGTTTTACATACACTGTATGCATAGTTCCTGCAATCTCTACCATATCTTCCTGGTCTAGGAATGAGTATCTGACCAAGATAGTGGTCTATATTTGTCCAATGGTTTAAGAATTGACTCAAAAACCTTTTAGTCCTTTAGAATAGTTGCATGTTAGGTATCCAACTGCAAAATCAGATTCTCATTCAGGGCATTCAAATTCAAGGTATGGAATGCCAGTTACCTGGAAATGTTGGAGCAAAAGAGGCATACATAGAGGGAAGCTGAGTGGAGCACTAGAATCAAGTAGCTCAGATGTGTATTCGTGAATCTCTTCAACTGCTGGGGAAGTTGTTAAGTCCTAAAAAATTTGGTCATATTCTCATTAACTTTGAGAATATTAACATAGCTACTAATATAGATGATTGTATTAGTGATATAAACTTTTTTTCAGATTATATTTTGTCCCTTAAAATTGAGTTTAAATTACACTGACAAGCACATGAGCAAAATGTGAAAGAAATTTCTCTTAATATATTGACAATATATTAACAATGTAAATTTGTAGGGGTATATTTTAATTGTTAGTTAGTTATTTAATTGTATATTTTAATCGTTAATATTTTACTGTTTATTTTCATATTGTACAATATGATATAGAAATATGTGAGAAATTACATTTAATAACTTTTCAGTCATCCTCTACTCTAATTGTTTTTATGTAAATATTTATTTTGTGTATTTTCATTCACATGAAACCCGGACAGTACTTGAAATTTTTTTTTCGTTAATTTTGGTGACTGACAGATCAGGCCTAATGAAGTTAATACTAACAAGTTGGAAAAGTTCTGAAACAGTAAGTACACCTGAGCTAAAAGAGCCTGTTTTAAAGTGGATTTTAATGGATACATCAGTTTATTAGAATGGCAAAGTCTAAATAGTCATGGTTAAGCCCTAGAGAAAAGATTAGTTTGTGTGTGTGTGTGTGTAATATGTAATAATATGGCCCTTGTGGTGTCCCGACCCGCGGGATATTCAACGCAGACCCTGGAGTGGGGAGTGGGAATTGGATGGGA
>NW_007735806.1:69232-73247 GCF_000696425.1 Galeopterus variegatus | reverse complement strand
ATTTTCTTGTTTTTTTTTCATTTCGGGTATCTCTTTTTGGGTGTTTGTTCATTTTGGCAGGGATTTTCACTCGAGTCTTGGACCTCTGATTCAAGTCTCGTAAGGTGTGTGTATTCTGCCCCTCGCTATCAGGGTGTTTTCACACTCTGTGAACACTAGATGGGGCTATTGAGCCTTGCAAAGGGTTCCCGCAGGATGTGTAATTGTTCTTTCTTTGTTTATTTATTTCTGAGATTCTGCCTCCTTTTGCCGGGCCCCTCCCCACTCTGTGGGCTCAGGATAGGGCTGAGGCGTGTCTTCTACAAACCTTGACTTTCAGTTGAGTCATCAAAGTTGTGCCCTGCCCCGCCCTGCCCAGCAGGTGTCCTGACTCTCCAACTGCCGGGAGTGAACTCCTCGGGGGATGGTCCCTCAGCACACAATTCCTCTTTGACTCCCCCCCGCACGGGTCGGCCCTTCGGGAGAGCTCACTAGTAACTTCAATGTAGCTTGAGAGGTCTCCAGGCTCCCCTCTCCCCACCAAAAATCAGTTAGGGGTTCTTCCAAACTGAGGCCCCCAGAGATGGAATCTGCCTCCTGGAAACAGGGAGTTTACCTGGGGCTGACGCCCAGGGTGTGGCGGTGAGACGATCTGGGCGGGCTCCTCTTCCCTGCCCTCCCAACGCTGGCCAGGGGCTCCCCACCCTACCAGCCCCGTCTGAGATCCGTGGGGAGATTGGGATTTTAGGCCGGTCCACAGGCCCTGGGGTGCCCCGTGTCGAGGTAAGCAAATGGCACGTCTCAGTGTGGAGCCGCACCAAGCAGAAATCTGATGTAGGCATTTATTGCCATAAATAGAGCTGGTTTTGCTCTGTCCTATAGGTTTTGGTATGTTGTATCCCCATGCTCATTTGTCTCAAGGAATTTCTTAATTTCACTTTAATTTATTCATTAACCAGTCTGGGGAGGGAAGAGTGGGGGGAGAGAAAACAGAGAGGCTTGCCCATAGGTATAAAATTTCAGTTACATAAAAGGAATAAGTTCGGGTGTTCTATTGCAGAATAGGGTGACTATGGCTAACAGTTAAGTTTCACATACTACATAATAAGTAGAGGAGAGACTTTTGACTGTTTTTTTCTGCAAAGAAATGATAAATGCATGAGGTGATTGACACATTAACTACACTGACCTGATTATTATTCAACACATATATGTATCAAAATATCAGATTGTATCCCGTAAGTACGTACACTTACAATGTGTAACTTAAAATAAATAAAGTACACTTTAAATAAATTTATTAAAATAGTTATTATCATAGTTGCAAAAAAAATAAAAGTCAATCAACACATCTGCGTAACCAGCAAAGGCAGTCCGCATTGCTGAAATCATTTTTGAGAACAGTTTAAAATACGGAAAAAAGGACTTCAAACGATCACATTCTTACACTCACTAATTCCACTCATAGGAATAAATCCTATGAAATCAGTCACAGAGGCAAATTGCCTTTATAATAGGAGATTGTTCACAACATTTTGAATTTTTGAACTGCTAAAAATCATCTACATGCTCAGTGATAAATTAATAAGTTAAAAGAGAATTTCATAATGTGATTTTGAGTGAAAAGGCCTGGCAAAAATATTTAATATGGTATAGTCCCAATCCCATGAATATATACATGGATGAAGCAGCCAGAGAGAGAGAGAGAGAGAGAGAGAGAGAGAGAGAGAGAATACAAGCATCTAATGAAAGACTAGAGGGAAAAATCAACATTCTAACAGGATTTAGACAAAGATTTATCTTCGTCTCTGTATTCCTCTAACACTGATGGGTTAGTTTTGCATCAGTGTACTGTGGATAAAGAAACTGAAAAAATTTATGAGAACCTGTTTTAGTACATCTGAATTACTATAACAGAACACCAAGTTCTGGAGGCTTGAAGTCCAAGATCAAGGGGTGGCAGGTGCAGTGTCTGGTGAGGACCTGCCTCCGGGTTCATAGACGGCACCTTCTTGCTCACATGGTGTCCTCACATGGTGGAAGGGCTGAGGGGGCTCTCTGGGGTCTCTTTTATAAGGACACTAATCCCATCTATGAAGGCTCCACCCTCATGACCTCATCATCTCCCAAAGGCCCCCCCTCCTAACACCATCACCTTATGGGTTAAGATTCAACCTGTGAATTTTGGAGGGACACACACATTCAGAGAGTTGCAGAACCTAAGATTTGAAGCTGGTCCAGGAAAGCAAGCTCAACCAGGAATAGTTTTTTTAAATGGTTGATTTTTTTCCTTAAAATATTTAGATCCTGGCTGAGATAAAAATAGTGGCACTTAGATAGTACAATGTTTCAAAACACAGTTACTATTAGTGTTGACACTTAAGTTTTAACTCTTTAAGAAATTTTAGAGTTTGCAGTGTGCTTCGATGCATTCCTTATTAGCAGAAGTGTATTTGTGCTCCACTGCAGAAAAATTAGAGGAAAAATGGAGAGTAAGACTCGTAAATTTCTTTAGGGCAATTTAATTAAGAACGAGATGATTCCTCGAAGATTGTGTCACAATAAGATAGTGTGATTCAACAGGGAAATAAACGAGATCATATCTTCAAAGGAACCAAGTTTGAACTGCTGGTTTTTATTCAGATGTTCAAATTCTGTTTGCACAAGACGAGAGCAGTTTTGACATAAACAGATGCAACTTTTAAGAATGAAATTTAGTTATACACCACATAATAACGTTCAAAAAGAAAGAAAGCATTTCTTTGTGATGAGTGCATTTGAGCTCCCTCTTCTAGCCATTTGAGAAAATGCAATAAATTATTATTAATTATAGATTCCTAGCACTACTGTAGACCACTAGAACTTAACAAGTTTTTGTGCTGATGAACATGTTAAAACCTTGATCTCATCAATACACATTGTATACATGTATTGAAATGTAACTTTGTACCCCATAAATATGTACAATCAATATGTGCCAATTTAAAAAATCTTTATTTTTATACTTCCTTTAAAGCTAATACATTGTTTTGAGTAAAGATTCTGAAGAAACAACACCAGAAATAAGTTGAATTATTCATTTTTACGAAACATCATATGATTGCGTTGTAGGGCTTCATAGTATCTGGCATTAATACATTTGAGTTATTATATTTAAAAATATTTGGGTAGAAAGAGACTACACTGTTGAGCAACTGATTAAAGAACTTTCATATTGAACTATATTCAATACGAAAGAGGCTCAATGTAATGCTGTATACGGGGTCTTGGCTATAGTAAAAGAAAACAAAATAAAACACATTGGGTAAAACTGCAGCATTAGAAATCATTTTGTAATCCATTTACTTGGTGAATTGCAACCAAGTTTTCATGTAAACAAATCCTATCAAACAGGGTAAAATCAGATAAGCTCTGTTCTGAATACTGCTTTAAAGGAAAATTGTCGCTGTGATGTTCTGGTGTTGTCTAAAGTAAACACACAAAGATCTTACTGGGGAAGTTATTCCAGTCTTGGTCAGGCTGTACTTTGGAGATGCATATACAACACAAATCAGGTACCAACAAATACACGTTTACCAATTTCTTTTATAAAATCATAATATTCTTGAAAAACAAATCTGCTCGTCAAAGTTCTATAATAACCCTATTCCAGGTGAATACCTAAAAGAAAATCAAATGAACCTCCAAAGAAAGTTTTCCGTTTTCAGATTCTTCTTCCAACAAGTTGCTCCTTGTCGGGCAAAGCACTGCCTGCAACAAAGCAAAACCATTTCTCACTTTCCTAATGATGAAGTGGTAGCAAGATGTGGTTGTTCAAAGGCTAAACTGATAAAGCCCCACTGGCAGTTATTTGTGGACAAATGACTAGGGTGTCTCTAACTGATTCTGGGTGGAAGTCATGCATTGTCCTTGCAGACAGGGATTATAGAAAGAACTGGTGTTCCTCAGACATGTGATTCCTCCAGCTCCAACTTAAGTGGAATCAGACACAAATGGGACTTTGTTTTTTTTTTTTTTTTTTTTTTTTTTTTTTTTT
>NW_007735806.1:56587-68232 GCF_000696425.1 Galeopterus variegatus | reverse complement strand
GCCCCCGCACCTCGCTCAGCCAGTGAGCGGGAACCGGTCTGTATGTGGGATCCGAACCCTCGGCAGGAGCGCCGCCGTGCTCCCAAGCGGCACACTGTAGCAGTGTGCCACTGGGCCGGCCCCACAAATGGGACTTTGGAAACAATGTAGTTGAAAATGGCAAACCTATTTGTAGTCTGGGGCCCCGCATGTCTCTGTGGAATCGAGCCAGCCACCAACCTGGAATATGGAAGACAAACAAGATTTTCTCTTTAGAGCCTTTGCATTTTATTGTTATTTTATTTTATTATTTTTTTAATTGGAACATACTTGATTGTATATATCTGTGGGGTACAGAGTTGAATATCAATGCCTGTATGCAATATATGATGCTCAAATTAGGGTAAGTAATATATTCAACATGATACAATATGGTCATTTTTCATGACCCTTTACCATTTCCTCCTTAATCTCCCATCCCCTCCTCCTTTCCCACCTCTGGTAACCTTGACATTCATATTACAGCACGTTGACTTTTCAGCCAAATAATACAGTCTGTGTTATTTATATCACCATGTCTTTGTTCACAAAAAAAAATCTATCCATTTAACTATGCCATTCAAAAAAAAATGTAAATTTGAAGGCATTTTTATTCTGGTATATTTTTGAATGAGAAAATATATAATTGTATTATTTCCAAAAGGTTTTTTAAAGGTGAAGATGTCCCTCTGAAGGTTTACTACAAGCAAATAAAGTAGCAGTCAAGTTTTCCCATGCTTACTCATAAATATATGCAAACATTTCCCTTCAAGATTTTTGGTTTTATTCGTTTTTTTTTTTTTTAATAAGAAGTGCATGTTTTCTTAAAAGGCAACCATAAAAAACTGAAAACATCATCAAACTAAAGTCAGGGAAACTCATTCAATTCGATAGCTATTTCTGAAGACTTTGGGTTAATTAGCAAACGTTCTTTATTCTTTCACTTTTATATACAGGAATGGGCTGTGAAGCAGAATCAAATGACTTCAAAAATATATACAAATGTGAAACAGGTGTACAATAAATACTAAACTTATTCCTTACCAGCTTGGGGTCTTCAGCTACTCCAACGTGACATCAAGAAATTTCTGTTGTACTATCTCCACAGAAAGTTAAGCCAATTACTTTATTTCTCATCCCAACTCAACAGGTAAATTTTTGTTTAAGTGACATGAGAGAGAAAGAGAAAGTTGTGCTGGAAAATTATTTACTTGAAAGTAAACTATCAAGGCTCTATGTTTTACCACAAACTGGGAAATAATGTATAATTCAGTATGATACATACATAGAGGTTTATGCTGAGTTTTTTCATTTATTTATTTTTTTTTTCAAATTAATAATTTTTTTTTTACTTTATTTTATTTTGTCAATATACAGTGTGGTTGATTATTGTGGCCCATTAGTGAAACCTTCTTCCCACCTCCCCTCCCACAACAACCTCATATCTTTTCACTTGTCATATCAACTTCGAGGAATTGTAATTGTTGTGTCTTCTACCCTCCCCTACCAAGTTTATTTGTGTATCTATTTATTTATTTTTAGCTCCCACAAATAACTGAGAACATGTGATATTTCTCTTTCTGTGCCTGACTTGTTTCACTTAATATAATTCTCTCTAGGTCCATCCATGTTGTTGCAAATGGCAGTATTTCATTCTTTTTTAGAGCAGAGTGGTATTCCATTGTGTAGATATACCACATTTTCCATATCCACTCAACTGATGATGGATATTTGGGCTGGTTCCAACTCTTGGCTATTGTAAAGAGTGCTGCGATGAACACTGGAGAGCAGATATACCTTCACTTGTTGATTTCCATTCCTCTGGGTATATTCCGAGCAGTAGGATAGCTGGGTCATATGGTAGATATATCTGCAATTGTTTGAGGAACCTCCATACCATTTCCCATAGAGGCTGCACCATTTTGCAGTCCCACCAACAATGTATGAGAGTTCCTTTTTCTCTGCAACCTCGCCAGCATTTATATTTCAGAGTCTTTTGGATTTTAGCCATCCTAACTGGGGTGAGATGGTATCTCAGTGTGGTTTTGATTTGCATTTCCCGAATGCTGAGTCATTTGCATTTCCCAAATGCTGAGTGATGTTGATACATTCATGTATCTTCCTTTGAGAAATGCCTATTTAGCTCTTTTGCCCATTTTTTAATTGGGTTACTTTAAAAAAAAATTCATACAAATTTCTATCTACTAATTTTTTAAAATTTCTATCATTTGACAGAACTTTTTATCCCCTGTGAATGCACTTGCAGATGGCTACTTTTATTTTGCTTTTTAAATAACTGAGATTTCAAATATGAGAGCACGTGAAATTGGCACACTTACCTCTTTCTTTGCTAAAAACAATACTTTGCACCAATTAAAACTGTGTAAATATTTGTTGATCAGCTATGTACATATGTGATATAAATTGTTTGATAATTTTATTTCACATGAAGAATAAATATATATATATAGCAATATTCTACAACAAATACAATGTAGCACTCATATCATAAAACTGAATTTGCCGGTGGATGATAATTGTCATGAAATAATGATCATAGACAATTTATTCACCTCTGAACATTCTTCCTAGTTTCTCTTTACAAGTTTAATCATGTACCTGTTCTCTCTATACTTAATTGTAGTACCAGGATTCTTGCATTCATCATGCACCATTACCTCCTCTAATTTTCATCATTTTGTATTTTCCTTTATTTACTTCATTTGCTATTTGTTTCCCCTGTAAATTTTTAATGAGTTAGGTATTAAATCTTACTCTATCAATATGTTTTTCTAAATATAGGCAATTATGAAACATCTCGTATAGATATTTTATAAAATGCTATACTGTATCTAAAAACACTATAGAGTTTCCATACACTTATTTACATTTTTAGCAAATGTTTTGTGAAATGGCAAACCTTGTTCTTACAGAAGTTGTAGCCTAATAGGACAGTGAAAAGTTGTCATAAAGAGATAGAAGTTATTGATCCTACATGGTGATGGTATTTGAAGAATTAATGGGGAAAAGGGAAGCGTGTGTGTGTTCCCAATTTTTTTACTGCATTTATAGAGAAAGTAACTTTTATGTTGAATGAAATTCATATAGTGCAGCATAATAATTATTTCTATTTGACAGTGAAGTGCTGCTGTCCTTTTTAAATTTAACAAACATCATAAGAACCATGTCAAAGCCGTCTACCTGTACTCTAGCCAAATCATCTACAGGTTTTTCCCATCACATTCAAAGTATAGCAAATGTAAAAGACAGTTTCATTAATTATAAGATAAATGCCCAACTGCTTTCTGAATGCAAAATTTTCTGTACAAAGCTGGGATTAGCACCGACCTGAAGAATAAGAAAATCATTCAAAACAAGTGTAAAGGTGACTGCAAAGAAATAACACCCTCTCCTTAGAAAGAGTGACAGTTTTCAACCATTATCTACAAACTTTGATTTATGTATCTCTCTAATATGAGATAATTTTGTTTACCATCTTTCACGCCTTTTTTTTCCATTAAAGCTTTTCATAGCACTCAAAATGCATCAGCCATGAAAAATACATGGAGGACTGGAATATGTCTCACCCTGAAGGTTTTATACCTTGTAATCAGATGTCCCTCTATCTCAGGCAGCATATGTTTCTGATAAACTGAGTTCAAAAAGAACATAACTTGTGTGAAACTAAGACATTGAAAGTTTATATTTACTTTGTAAATGCTTTGTTTCTCTGACCTGAAACATGCCATTTCTCCTAGAAATCAGGAGGGTACCATTTATTCTGAGGAGACAAAATGATCTACCATCTATCAATAGACAGATAGATTTAGATAGATTTTGCATTAAGGAGAGTTAAGGCTCAGACGCATATCACAGACTTATAACTTAAGGAAAGTATTTGTTTATCATATTTATAAACCAGACAGCTGGGTGAAGAGTAATCCCAGCAATAAAACAAAAAAGCATAATTTTTCTGAAGAAGATTATGTTCTTTTGGAGATTCAATTTTGAAAGAGATTAGGTTGATTTTAGTAAGAATCGTATTGCACTAAAGGTGAAAACATCCTAGACCAACTGTAGCAGGCTAAAATACCTGTATCCCAGGCTCTGCAAAAATGAGGAAACACCTAAACCTACAAGATCAGGGAATAAAACAATAGTAGGCCATCTTCCTGAAATTCCCAACTAGAATTGAGTATGTGCCCTAAGGAGATCGCTTGAGTCTCCTCCAACTCCAGGTTGTGCAAAGAATTTGAGGAAGATTTTCTGTAACTTCCATGAATACATTTCTTCTGTTGGAATCAAGAATTTCTCAAATATCATAAGGAAATGAAAAAAAAAATACCTCAATTAAAAATATGTCCAAGATTTATTCACAGCGTTCACGAACAACCTCCCTATTTCATTTGCTGCCATCTATAAAATAAACTAACACTAATCCATGGAATAATGAATATTCAAAATGAAAGAGTGGATGTTGCTAGTTCAAATCATACTGAACTCATAGAACCAGGGATACATAGTAAACCCAGTTATGTAGGAAGACAATAATAAAATCATCAATGATTTTTTATTTATGCTGTTTCATCTTCTGCATTTAACATCTTTGGATTTTATCACCAATATCTGATCATTGAAATCTATCCTATTAAAATAATAGATCAACATTACACAGTTTATACAAGATACTTTCTGATGAATTATTTCTCCATAAAATAAGCTTTGTTTCTAACATATAGTATAGGAGTTTCAGCTGAAATGTGCTTCTTAATAATTCGCTCCCAATTGTAAGGTCTTATGGACTCCTTCCATCCACCAACAAATGTTGTTTTCTTTGTCCCAATAAAATGTAAATTGCAGGAGAATTTCGGCTCAACGTAGCAGGTTAAGTAAACATGCATATTGTTGGTTTCTACTGAAAACTCTCTGGTCATGAGTTGAAAGCTATACGATTTAGTATAATTGCCAGATAATTTTCTATGACGTAATTTGCAGTTTTGCATTTATTTCAGAACTAAAATTTTTAAAGACTAGTAAATTAAATTAACAAATACATCCTAAACTAAAAGTGTTAGACTCAAGGAACTGGGCTTAGCTTCCCTCTACCGTAAATGGTATTATTTGGCAAAGGGTAGGGGTGAGAATCCAATCTTGTTTGCACTACATGGGAGAATTTTCATTTGACCTCAGGGTAAAATAAAAGAATGTACTTGACTACAAAGTCACTGGACAAAAGCTGTTGGATATCATCAGCCTTGCTCTTCCCCGGGCATGGTTTTCTCTTTCCTGTATTCTTGTTCTTTTGATCCTTCCTCTCCATGTATAAATATACCCAGTTAATACCTTCCATTTCACAAACAGACCCAACAGCCATGACAACTCAAAAAAATTGACAGCAACAACAAATTTCTCAAATCTATTTGAGTCTCATGATGCTACATTTACAAGTTTCACACCCTCTTCTCCAATACCTGTCTTTGTTCCTCTCCTAAATTTTAGAAACCTTTTAAAATTTTATTTTTATTTTTACATTTATTTGGGCATATTTGGGGGGCACGGTGTGTTGCTTCAATACCTGCATATGCTGCAGAGTGATTCACTTAGGGTACCCATTAGGCCACCATTTCTATGAACTCTGTGTTAGACACTGTGCTGGGGACCAGGCATGAACATATGTAATTACTTTTTCTCTTGCTTCAATTCACTACTGGATTTCTTTTTTCTTTTTTAAATTTTTTTGTATATATTTAAAGTTTGCAATATAGTGCTATGAGGTACATCTAGACAGTAAAATCATTAGTATAGTGATGCAAATTAATAAGTCCATCACCTCACAGTAATCATTGTTTCTTTTCTTGCATTGCAACAGCAGCTAAAATCTAATCATTTAGCAACAATCCTGCATAAAATAAAATATGAAAAATAGTTCTCATGTTGTACTTTAGATCTTTAGACTTGTGTCTCTCACATACCGGCTACTTTGTATCCTCTGACCTACACCTCTCCACTTTCTCACTTTCCCCCACCCCTGGTAACCATTGGTTTATTCTCTATCTCTTCATATTTAATTTTTTTTTTTTAAGATTCCACATGTAAGTGGGAACATGCAGTATTTCTCTTTTAGTGCTTGATTTGTTTAATTTTGCATAATGTCCTGGTTTTTCCATGTTGCAGCAAATAACAGGATCTCCTTTGAAGGCTGCATAGTATTCCACTATGTATCTATACTATGTTTTGTTTACCCATTCATCTGTTGATGGACACTTAGGTTGTTTCCATATATTGGATATTGTAAATAATGCTGCAATAAACATGACAGTGTAGGTATCTTTACAAGGTGGTAATCTCATTTCCTTTGTATCTTGGATGTCATGGTCCTAAAACCACTCCATAATTAACACATTCCACAGCCTATTTTTGCATAAATCTGCATAATTTCTTCTTTCTCTGAGAATTACTTCTCAAGTTATTGGGAATCCTTTTCTGACCCATCATCTTTTTTTTTTTTTTTCTAATTCTCCTTACTTATTTGATTTCTTGTATTTAACTGCTGCTTATAACTGTCCTAATCCTTTGTCTTTAACCCAGACCTTTCCTGAAATCTACGCAGCTTTTCAAAAGGTTAAACACCACCAAGTCTCGATGGAAATCTGACCACATCTAAACTTGAAATTCAGTGGTGATTTCATGGGCTTTCTTGAATCATCTGAGCACATAGCATTCATGACCAAATTTCTTTAGAGACCGTGGTGCCCATTAACTGGTAAGAATTATTTCTCATAAATTGGAAAATATGAATTAAACCAAATATTAAAAGAGAACCTCATCTTTACATAGAATCTAGACTTTATAATCTCCCTTGCGAAATGAAAAAAAATGTCAGTGTGTGTGTGTGTGTGTGTGTGTGTGTTTTCTCATTTTTCCACAGTATTAGAACCAGCCTTCAGGAGGGTGATTAAATAAGTGTTCACAGCATGAAATGCCTATAGCCTCAATAAAATTAAAATACTAAAAATGAGCATTTAAAATCAGAACAAATATGATGAGTCAGATAATATTAAGTAGACCATCAAAAGAAGGGTTCAGGGCCGGCCCGTGGCTCACTCGGGAGAGTGTGGTGCTGATAACACCAAGGCCCCGGGTTCGGATCCCATATAGGGATGGCCGGTTCGCTCACTGGCTGAGCGTGGTGCTGACAACACCAAGTCAAGGGTTAAGATCCCCTTACCGGTCATCTTTTAAAAAAAAAAAAACCGGCCCGTGGCTCACTCGGGAGAGTGTGGTGCTGATAACACCAAGGCCCCGGGTTCGGATCCCATATAGGGATGGCCGGTTCGCTCACTGGCTGAGCGTGGTGCTGACAACACCAAGTCAAGGGTTAAGACCCCCTTACCGGTCATCTTTTTTTTTTTTTTAAAAAAAAAAGAAGGGTTCAAAATACTTTAAATTAAATAAACATTTTAAAATCAATATTAAATTTGAGACTATTTCAAAATGCATGAATGTTTATTTCCTATTATTTTAGAACTGTAAGAGTTTTTTCCTATCTATGAACACAAACCATGAAATGAAAGAGGAATTCTCATAAAACATAGAACATGCAACACTTGAACATTTTTTGATAAACCAATTGATGGTTAATGCATAGCTCTCATAAGTTTCATTTCATAAGGATTTTTATTCACTTTAAATAGTCTTTTGTAAAACGTTTCATCCTGAAATGTCTAAGATGCTTCAACATATTTTTGGTAAAGTTCAATGCAGAGAAGAAAATGACAAAATTTTGTTGTGTCACAAATTCCTTTAAATTTGATGGAATTGCATCTGGCTCCTTTCTTACATATCAACATCCCATTATCATAAAATTAGCACTGAAAGAGATGCCAGTTCTATGCCCGGTTGTTGACCTACATATATGTTGACCTGGTTATGAGGACACAGTTATAGTCTAGTACTAAATCAGAATAGAAATATATCACTCATTTGTGGAATCTTAAAAAAATAAAAATAAAAAGCAGTGTTCATAGAAGTAGAGAGTAGAATATTGTTTACCAGAGGTGGGGGCTGGGAGGGTGGAAAGAGAAGAGGTGGTGGACTACTGGGGACAAAATTATGCTAGCTACTCTAAGTGAATCATTGTGCAGTTGAATATATTGAAAGAAAACACTGTACCCCACAAATAAGTACAAATAAATGTTAGGGTTTTTTTTTAAAGAAATATGCTTTCTGCTTTTCCAGTTCTACTCTTTGGGGTGCATAGTGACATGTCTCCATCTGTTACAGCTACTATAACAAAACACCATAGACTGGGTGGCTCATAAGAAAGACATTTATTGCTCACAGTTCTGGAGGCTGGAAGTTCAAGATCAAGGTGTGGTGGAGTCAGTGTCTGGTGAAGACCTGCCTCCTGGTTCATAGACGGCACCTTCTCACTGTGTCCTCACATGGTGGAAGGGGTGAGGGGGCTCTCTGGGGTCTCTTTTATAAGGACACTAATCCCATTCTTGAGGCTCCACCCTCATGAGCTCATCACCTCCCAAGGCCACACCTCCTAATACCATCACCTTAGGGGGCTAGGGCTTCAACATAACATGTTGGAGGGGACACATCCAGACCATACCATTACCTACATCATCTCTCAGTCCTCACTTTGCAGCCATGGAGACAAAGCTGTCAAAATTCTCCCCAACCCAGGTTGACTTAGTCAATGATGGTGGCTGAAAGTAGACTGCATCAGTCTATTTCTGTGGCTTATAACAAAAAAACCTGAACTGGGCGATTTATAAGAAAAGAAAATTTATTGCTTACGGTTTCAGAGGTTGGAAGTCCAAAGCCCAGGGAACACAGCTGGTGAAGGTCTTGGTGGTGATGGCAGTGATGACAGGTTATCACATTGTAAAAATGGTGGAGTGGAACCACGTCCCTGACCACCATTTTTAATACATTCACTACTGCACGGTCCTACAATGCAATCACCTCTTCAAGGCTCCACCTTTCAATTACAGCAATAGATTTCCCACCCTCTTAACAGTCACACTGGGGGCTACATTTCTAACACATTAAACTTGGGGGGTACAATTCAAGCTTCAAGCAGTTTTGCAGGTTGTAGGTGGGAGGGCATAATTCAATCCCCTACAGAGACCTTCCCCTTTTTTAGGTGGATTTTTTTCCAGAACCTAAAAATGTATCCCCAAGTAAATTAAAACAATACCTTATTGTTTAATCCTAGCATTGAAGAACAAAATTTACACCTGCTATAAATACCTTCCCAAATAATCACGACCTTAGCAAAGGTCACAGAGCGCACAGTTTTAAAATGTATTGCAGTGTCTTTATTGAACTATTATAACGTACTAGAGTGACAGAATATTTTTCTGCGACATTGACCTCTGATTCCCCTAGTGATGTGAAAGAGCGTTGCCTGTACAGGAACTTAGTGTAGTAAGGCAGATACAATTTCAAGGATCCTTTTGGAGTTTTCTCCCATAAATATATTTTCCACACCAGCTGTTCTGAGTTGAGTTGCTAGAATATTTTTCATTCTTTACAAGTACATAGTTTTGGATGAGTTCAAAAAGATTAGACTCGGCACTGTCTTTTGAGTGAGACTATATAATTGGGAGAGCAGAGACTCAAGACCAAATTTTGATTGGTGATCGAATATTGCCAGAATATGAACCTCCTGTGCTCTCAAGGAAACATAGGTTATGGAAATGAAATTGAAACCAAGATGCTAAAACATCTGGTATGTAAAATAGCTCATGGTATGCAATTCTGAAACACACACACAAACAGCCTTTACAGAAAAGCAAGCCTATTCTCCTTTTTAAAAAAATAAAATTGACTATACTATTTACAAACACAAGAAATGTCCTCCAGACTTTAAGGTATTTAGGTATTAAAGTATTTAAGGTACTTAAGTATTGAAGGATTTATAGTCTTCCGTTTGCAGATGTCCAAATCCCTTTTTTACAGTTCAATTCATATCAAATTATTTTGTCCTGAATTCTCAAGAGATTCACTGAGGTATTTTGGGGAAACTGTGTATTTAAACTGTTGAATCATATTTGTAATCTCTTTCAATAAGGATATAGATACATATAAAAATGGGTTCTTTGTGGGGTTTGGAATTGCAGTTAATGATGATTTAATTTACATTTCTATTTCCCAGTTCAACATTTTTTCCAGCATCCCAGCAAATTTTTGCCCAGCCTACATCTATACATCTCCAAAAATACGGAATTCAATGCCTTGAAGAAAACAAGGTTATAATTCATAACCTTTTACCGAAACATGACTAGAAGTGTTAAGATGCTATAAGTAGAAAAATGATGTATCCACATAGGAGATAAAGAAAAANTTTTTTTTCTTTCGATTCTTTAGCAAAAGTTAGTGCATTTGGATAGAATTTGTAAGTTAAGATTTTTTGAAGTAAATAAAAAGGAAAACAATCCACACTACAATTTGTGGTATGCAGAAAAAAAGAAAGTGCATCGTTGAATGTTGATATTAAAAAAGATGTTTTAAATTAATGATGTAAGCTTCTACTTCAAAAGCCAGAGAAATGACAGCAAGTAAAATCCCAAATAAAGAAAAGGGGAAAAAAAATATATAGATAAGAATGGAAATCAGTAAGAGACAAGACAGTTAAACAGGAGACAAAACCATTAAACCAAAAGTGCAGGATATATTAAGTCCATAAAAATCCTCCTGCAGGATCGCTTTCATATCTAAAACAGATTGTGCATCACAAATTAAGTGATTTTGAGATCCTCTGAAAGGTCATGGGAATTAAGAGCTGTCAGTGCATCGCAAGGAGACCACAGCCAAGAAATAAGGCATTTAAAAAAAAATTATTTTTAAAGCTGAAATCTCATTCGAAGCTGAAATATCGCTTCAGTGATAGTTTAAGGTAGATAACAGTGAACACTAGAACAGGAATAGGAAAATATATTGCATTTTCCTCGTTCAAGTTTGCAAAGAAAAGATACGGACAGTGAGGAGCAGAGGAGATAACACCATGAAAAGGTTGTAAAAGAAATAAAAGGCTCTTTGATACATGNACATAGAAACGCCTGCAGAAAGCAGATCAGTTTTTTACACAGGACATTATAAATTAGGAAAACAGGACAGTTTAAGTAGCATCAGACTGGGCCAGGGTCTCTGTTGTTTGATCCTGTGCATTTGTTTGCGTAACAGCAGGAGAGAGAAATGACCACAATCTGTCTCCAGGTCATAAACTGCGGGGAATAAACAAAGCATGAAAGGAACCCAGTGGAGACATATTTCTTTTGTTTGTGCAAACCTAAAACCGTGTTTCAATCTGGAAATGCCAATGTTTAATTAATCTTATTGTTCCTTGACTATCACAATTATAATGCCAGGTGAAAAAGTGAGATTTGCAGGGGTTTGCAAACACCTGGTGAATGTTGGTTAAATAATGTTCTGTTTACATGTGACATCACTCTGCTCCTGGTCTGTTTCCTCTAAAGCCTGCAAAGTTCTCATCAATTAGCATTTTCTTGCACAAGAATTGCAGCTAATGGTTTGTAGAAAATAACCAAGGTGTTAGCATTTTTTTCCCCTATGTAGATTTTATTCTTCTTTTATTTTATTAGGTTTTTTTT
>NW_007735806.1:53657-55522 GCF_000696425.1 Galeopterus variegatus | reverse complement strand
ATATTGCATTTTCCTCGTTCAAGTTTGCAAAGAAAAGATACGGACAGTGAGGAGCAGAGGAGATAACACCATGAAAAGGTTGTAAAAGAAATAAAAGGCTCTTTGATACATGCTGCCCATCCAAGAGGAAAAGGAAATCTAAGACCCTAAAAATAAAAAAAAATAAAAAATTTAAAAACTTGCGATCAAGGAAGAATATCAAACAGCATTCGCTCTTAAAAACCAGTCTTCCTGAACCGAAAAAAAGTGGTAAGATCTTATCAGAAACTTTAAAGTCTGTTATCAGAAACATTATGAAACAAATGCAAATTTGGAGATGAGAAAAGAGTATAAAAATTCAGACCATCATTTCTGAGTTGGGTTGTTTTTTTTTTTCCTGTAGTATGGGTGTTCATTTTTCATCTTTCCATTAAAAAAAAAGAGAGAGATTCTTAGCTGGACACATGGCAGTTTAGAATGACAGCCACATGCTCGTGTCCTTCATGTTAGTAGCTAAGGTCAAGGCTCTAAGTTCTTGCAATGGGGTGAAAGTAAATTCTGTGTAGGAACTTGCAGGAAACGAGTTCTTTGCATAAAAAAGACAGGATATCCCTCTTCTGCCAGCCTCTTAGTTTTTCCTTCACCTATTATGACACACATAATTCCATCTAAAGCTCTGTGGATAAAGATTGTGCATCTCTGTCTAAGCACCTGTAAATTTATTCATTTTCTTATATGTGTGTCTTCTTTCTCCTAGTGTAAATTTGGCCAACAACAGCCAGAGAGACAAACTTGGCTGGGAGCTAAAAATTTGGATATTTTACCATGAAAGATGTAAAATAAGCAGACATAGAAAACAAAACCACTAGCTCTTAAGAAACAACGGTGCTTTAACAAGTTGAGGACATTGCTCTAACCACAATGTCTAAAATATTCACTATTTGGCTCTTTGAAAAAAAATGCAACCATTAATGGGCAAAGAAAATATAGTTTTCTCTTTCATCTTTTCAGCAAAGCCTAAAATGATATTCACGATAAGCTAAGCCTTCAGTAAAATAAGATAGTGATGCAACCACTTTAATTAAATTAAATGTCTCTTATGACAAGTTTACTTCTAAGTTAATATGCATCCTTAAAAAATTCCATCCACCAATTTTAGTTCTCTTCCAAAGAAAACCAGACGTACTGTTTGTCATTATGTATACGTGAATGCAATATATGTATAACTGTATGCTTGATATTGGAAACATTACCATTTTTAAGATTAGGTAACAAGATTCTAGTGATGATGTTTCCACACCAGTTTTTCAGAACAAAAGCTTTTATTTATTTGGCTGAATTCGCTGAAATGGGTGCTAGAAAGTGACTGTAGATATTACTATTTGCCTCCTTGTCCCGAAAGTATCAAGCAAAATTAAAGTCACACTACAAAAAAGCAACGTGTTAAGAGATAAATGAATATTATTTATTTTTGATGAGATATAAAACAAAGGGAATGAACAGTTATAACCATATCCACAGATATACTCAGGAAAACATTTAGATATGTTGGGTATATTTTCAAGGCAGGCAAATGTGAATTACTATTAAGGAACCATTATTAAATAAATTCACTTAATCATTTTGTGCTGAATGTTGGAATAAATACATTTTTCAATAAATTTTGCATGAAGAATTTTGAGATAACTGAGAAGAAAAATGTAACTTCTAATTAGTAAATGAATGAAATGAGTTGAAGTTCATATACACAGAGAAGTGTTTTTTGATATGTTTTGTTAGGGAATATATTTAAAAGAATAATGATTAATTTGGAAAAATTCTGCATATATTATGATATATTTTCATCAAATCATTTCATAGATTCATTATATTTTGTTTACATTTCA
>NW_007735806.1:46380-52628 GCF_000696425.1 Galeopterus variegatus | reverse complement strand
ATATTATGATATATTTTCATCAAATCATTTCATAGATTCATTATATTTTGTTTACATTTCATTGCATACAGACAGGTTGTGGTAATTTCTCTGAAATACTTGGCAGAGGGAAGGGGGGAAAAAACCCAAAACAATTTGCTTAGAGTGTTATGTATGAAACCATATGCAAAAAACAAAACAAAGCAATAAAAGAAACTTGAGAAAAACAGGCAGCCAAATACTGACAGGTAGCCAAATACTAACTTCAGCAAAGTTATTTTCTCTCCAAATACTAAACATAGAGGTTGGGGACAGGATAAAATTGATATTCATGACGTTATTTTATGATTTCAACCTGCGTTCTGAGATACACGTTTGCAAGAGAGCAATGAAATGGCAATAACTACCCATGACTTGTGGTTCTTAAAATCCCAGTAGTTTGCAAATTTTCCTATTGCTTTATGGATATAGTTAAATGCATATAATATTAATTCATAGGAAGAGCACGATTCATGGCTATGTCTGTTGGGAGGCCTTATTCTGAGGCCCAAATCTGACCGCTGTCTAAAATGACCATGAATTGATTCAAAATCCTCCAATAAAAGGAGATTCCAAACCCCTCCATTTGTCAAATCAGTACTTCACAGGTTCACCTTTACTTCTCATTTCTGCAGTTTGCATATTTAATCCTTTTCATAAACATTCTACTTCATGGTGGTGAAAATCATCTTTACCGAGTCCATAAATTTGAAGATGAGGTTGCAAACATTCTAATCTCTTATTCAGATTGGAATAGACCTGCTGGTCCTCTCGGCATGTGATTGCTATCATGTGACTGCCATTTCAACCAGTGTCATCAAAGCAAGTTACCTTCTAATTAGAAGCTGAGTTACCTTCTAATTCTCTTGTACTCTAGCACAGGTAACACATAAAATCTACCCTTCTTAATTGTGCTAGGGTTGGTCTATGCTACCAGTAAAATAAGGCAGAAGTGATGGATAATATTTCTAGAAGTGGATTATAAAACACACACATTCTCTCTCTCTCTGTCTCTCTCTCTCTCTGTCTCTTCCCCCCCCCATTCTGCTTTCTTTTGGGGTGAGACACCTACCATGTCTAAGCAGGATCCACATGCAGCAGCCCATTGGATAAGGAACAGAGGCTCTTACCAACAGTCACCTGCACGAACCAGCAGCTGAATCTCCAACCCCAGTCCGGCTTTCAGATGTCTGCAGTCCTGGCTGAGAGACCACAGGCCAAAGCCATCCGTTGAAACTTCTCCAAGATTCCTGACTTGGATAGCCGTCTGATGATTTAGTTGCTAAGTTAGGAGGATTTTATTACACAGCAAGAGAGAACTACCACACTTATCAAACCTACAATAGGATTTTTAAATTATTGGACCCAGGGGGTCGGCCCGGTGGCGCACTGCGCTAGTGCACCGCTTGGGAAGCGCGGCAGTGCTCCCGCCAAGGGTTCAGATCCCACATACAGACCGGTTCCCGCTCACTGNATACTGACAGGTAGCCAAATACTAACTTCAGCAAAGTTATTTTCTCTCCAAATACTAAACACAGAGGTTGGGAACAGGATAAAATTGATATTCATGATGTTATTTTATGATTTCAACCTGCGTTCTGAGATACATGTTTGCAAGAGAGCAATGAAATGGCAATAACTACCATGACTTGTGGTTCTTAAAATCCCAGTAGTTTGCAAATTTTCCTATTGCTTTTTGGATATAGTTAAATGCATATAATATTAATTCATAGGAAGAGCACGATTCATGGCTATGTCTGTTGGGAGGCCTTATTCTGAGGCCCAAATCTGACCGCTGTCTAAAATGACCATGAATTGATTCAAAATCCTCCAATAAAAGGAGATTCCAAACCCCTCCATTTGTCAAATCAGTACTTCACAGGTTCACCTTTACTTTTCATTTCTGCAGTTTGCATATTTAATCCTTTTCATAAACATTCTACTTCATGGTGGTGAAAATCATCTTTACCGAGTCCATAAATTTGAAGATGAGGTTGCAAACATTCTAATCTCTTATTCAGATTGGAATAGACCTGCTGGTCCTCTCGGCATGTGATTGCTATCATGTGACTGCCATTTCAACCAGTGTCATCAAAGCAAGTTACCTTCTAATTAGAAGAAGCTGACTTACCTTCTAATTCTCTTGTACTCTAGCACAGGTAACACATAAAATCTACCCTTCTTAATTGTGCTAGGGTTGGTCTATGCTACCAGTAAAATAAGGTAGAAGTGATGGATAATATTTCTAGAAGTGGATTATAAAACACACACATTCTCTCTCTCTCTGTCTCTCTCTCTGTCTTTCTCTCTCTCTCTCTCTCTCTCTCTCTCTGTCTCTCCCCCCCCAATCTGCTTTCTTTGGGGGGAGACACCTACCATGTCTAAGCAGGATCCACATGCAGCAGCCCATTGGATAAGGAACAGAGGCTCTTACCAACAGGCACCTGCACGAACCAGCAGCTGAATCTCCAACCCCAGTCCGGCTTTCAGATGTCTGCAGTCCTGGCTGAGAGACCACAGGCCAAAACCATCCATTGAAACTTCTCCAAGATGCCTGACTTGGATAGCCGTCTGATGATTTAGTTGCTAAGTTAGGAGGATTTTGTTACACAGCAAGAAAGAACTACCACACTTATCAAACCTACAATAGGATTTTTAAATTATTGGACCCAGTAAAGAGTATAGGAAAAATTAAGAGGCATGGCTAATTATTAATCCTGAAAAGCATATTAACACAAACATATTATTTTTCTTGGAAGTGGGACTTACCTTGGATGTTGTGGATTGAATAACAGGACAAGCACATTATTTTTGTTGATAGCAGAACCTACCTTGTGTGCTGTGTAATGAATAATAGGGAACCAGTGATGTATTTCATTGGTTTAAAAAAAAGACCAGAGAAGAGGAAACTGTCCCAAATTTCACAGCTTTAAAAATGAAAATTTAGCATTCACTTTTATGCACATATGCATTCCACCTCTTTAGACAAACTGGGTTTTCAGCTGTATTATCAGCATAGTGTCATCTTTAAAATTTGGCCTCTGATTGCATGCTAAGAAATAAAAATCATCTATAGAATAAATGTCTATCCACTGGGTATTCAAATTACATTATAGTATATGGAATTCAAAGTCAAACTTTGACAGATTAGTGTCTAATTTCTCAAGGCATATTATGAAAATCAATAAGCCCTTTTTATATAGCAGGGGTCACCATCTTTTTAAAATTTTTTTCCCATTAAGGGGCATATAGCAAATATTTTTAATGTTGCAGGCCATGCAATCTCTTTTGTAACTACTTAATTGCTGTGATCAGATGAAAGAAACCATCAACAAAATGTAAATGAATGAGCATTGCTGTGTTCTCTTAAAATAAGATTTGCAAAAAAAAAAATGGGTGATTGGCCAAGGTTGATGACACACCATAATTTGCCAATCTTCTATTAGTGTGTATTATTTGGAAAGTAACTGTAGGTGATGAATATATATATAGTTAAACTAAAAGCAATATCAGGGCAGTTTTTCACCTAGCACTGTGAAGATGATAATGGTCCTGAGTGTTTCTCAGTCTTACAAAATTTGACCACATGGGGCTGTCCCAGCTGGCATCCTCCAGCATGACAAAACAGAGATCCTTAGATTTACAGGATTGCAGACCCAAAAGGCAGAGATTCAGGCAACTGCTGCAGCTCATATCAGGAAAGCAAGATTCCCTGGAGGAGAAAGTCAGACAGGTGTTACACCACTTTCTGTATTAAAACTCTGGTCTTGCCTCTGCTTGACCTCTGACCGTTCCTTGCATGCGTGCTCAGGCTGCAAGTAGCAGCTAGGTCTAAAATAAATAAGATGAGATTGTGGCTGACACATACAGGGAAGAAAGAGATCACAGTTTGAATTCAGCCAAAACAAAGAAACAATGTGCCTTAGATAAACATAGATAAAAATCACAGTCTCAGGGCATAACAAACTATGGCTCATAAGGCAAATACAGTATTAGGCCTGTTTTTTGAGTGGCTCTTGCACTAAAAATTAATTTAAAATGTTTTAATGAGGCTATAAAAACAAAACAAAACAAACAAAAAATATTACATTTTGTAATGATGAGTATACTAATTATCCCAATTTGATCATCACATATTGTACACAGGTATTGATATTCGACTCTGTACCCCACAAATATTATAATCAATTGTGATTCATTTAAAAAAATAAGAATAAACCACAAAAATATGCAACAGAGTCTGATATGTAGCCCGCAAAGTCTAAACTATTTACTCTTTTGGACTTAGTAGAAAAAATTTTTTTTTTCAAACACCCATATACAGAATGTAATCCAAATGGACAGATATACCAATCAATAGAAAAAGTAGACTCACATTAAGGAAGAAACAAACAAACAGAAAAACCAATCAGTGTCTATTGGCCTGGAGATAACCCAGATGTTGAAATTAGCAGACAGGAACAGTTATATAACACTTAGGTCTGTAATCAAGAACTGAAAAAAACTATGCATGACTAATGAAGAGAAAGATAATTTCTGCAAAAAGAGAGAGAGAGACAGAGAGAGATTCTCTCTCTCTCTCTCTCTCTCTCTCTCTCTCTCTCTCTCTCTCTCTCAGAGAGAGAGAGAGAGATAAATAGAAAAGAATACAATATCTGAACTAAGAAAAAGTCTAGATAATTTTAACAGCTTGGAGATAGAGTAAAAGAGGGTTTATGAACTTTAAGTTGTATTGATAGAAATAGATTGAACAGCAGAGAGAAAACAGTGATTGAAAAAATGAATAGAGCCTCAGGAATCCACAAGAAAATATCAGAAAGTTTGATTAAAGATTCAGGAAAACGGAGCAGAAATGGCAATAAAGTTCTGAATTTTTTGAAAGACTTGCATGAATGATTCAAGAAGCACACTGAATCCCAAATAAGATTGAAGAAAACATGGATACATAATAGTCCAATTGTTGAAGTCCAAAGATAAAACCAAACAGAAAACAAATTACTTGTTATATACAGTTGATTTTGAGATGGTGCCTGGAAGTTTTCAGGCTTTGTATGTTTGCTTAGGGTTTATTTCTCCTGTCACATCATATGTTTTAAATTTATTAAAACCATGTCTATATCTAGATGTCTGCAAAGAGTCATACAGGAAAAGGTATAGACTTTCTGTGTGAATCTACACAAATGTCTATCTATATACACATATAGATATGGCTTTAATATAGATATATACATTTAGATATAGGTAGACAATATATAGAGATACAGATATTGTGTGTGAATCGTCTTATTTATCTGATCCCATTTAATCGTTGCAGAACACTATCTACACACACAATCAAATGAATTTAGAATAGTTATCCATAAACACATAAAAATAGGTGCAGCATCATTACTGAATTTAAAAAGTGTTAGGTGACTCCTTACCCCACAGCATGCTAAAATTTAAAGTTCAGAAGACAAACGCAAAGATTTTCAAGGATTTACAGCAACTAAAACTCTCAGACCTTATTGGTTTTATGGTAGGACCACTTAGGCATCTATAATTAATGATAATTTACTGCATGTGCTCAAATAGGTAGAAAAGAGGAGATCAGACATTCTCACCTCAAAGAAATGATTGGGTTATGTGATGATGAACGTGCTAATTATCTTGATTCGATCACCATGCATTGTATACATGTATTTGTGTTCAACTCTGTACCCCACAAATGTGTATAATCAACATGTTTCAATAAAAAAGAAGGAAAAGAAATAAAGTCAAATACACATGCCTTACAATCCTGCAATTCTACTAGGTATTTACTTAAAGTAAATGAAAAACAAAAAGTCAACACTAAGGCCTGTATATGACTGCTCATGAAGCTTTATGCAAAATGTCCTGATAAAAGGAAAGAAACCTACACCCCATCGATTGAAGAATAGATAAACCCATCATGGTCTGTCTGCACAATGAATAATACCCTGCAATTAAAAAAAAAAAAAAGCAAACTATTGATACACACAATGTGAATGAATCTTAAAACCATCATTCTGAGTGAAAGAAGCTAGACATAAAAGACAATATGAGATTTTAAATTTTGATCAAGTTGCTTTACCAATGATTTTATTTCTATAACATTCTGCAACAGGCTAAATTACAGGGGAAGAAAACAGATCAATGGTCATCACAGGGCTGTGGGAGAGGTGCTTTCTGTGAAAGAACAGAGGAAATTCTTTAGAATAATAGAAATG
>NW_007735806.1:43942-45469 GCF_000696425.1 Galeopterus variegatus | reverse complement strand
GGCTGTGGGAGAGGTGCTTTCTGTGAAAGAACAGAGGAAATTCTTTAGAATAATAGAAATGTTCTTTATCAGCATGACCGTTGTCATTATGTCATGGAACATATTTACCAAAATCTATCACATTGTATATTTAAAATCTACCACATTGTAACTTTGGCTACACCCAAGTATTGGTAAGTAATATGCTAATAAAAATATTAATAGTGTTCATTACTAATATTGAAGTGTCCAATGTTGAACAATGAATGACAAATTATCTTTATGCACCTTCGGGCTTTTTGAACATAATGCTTCCAAATAAATGTTTCTAAAAGAACTCATGATTCTTTACTGTCAGTTTTCATTTAAGCTGTTCAGTAGTTTTATAAACACATGACCTCTTTGAATTCAGACTGACTTTTTTCAACTCAGATGATTAAATAAATTTTCTCAAGAGTTTGCATATGTAACCCCCTTCCCTCCTTTCTTTCCCTTTCTTGCAAAGCTCCCAGAGACTTTGGGATTCAATAATGTTTCATTGATAAAGGGTTTCATTGTTGAATGCACATTATAAAATGCCTTAGGCCAGCCTTCCCATATGGGAAGAGTAAATAAATACAGTAAAACAAAACACTCATTGCTTTCAAGCAGTACTTGGGTTATCTGAAAAAGAGCATTGTCTGCTTAGTTAAATTTATAAACAATGAGCAATCTGTAATCAAGGCTATATGTGGAGAATAAAATGAAGGGGAAATAAGTAAAATCATCTCTGCCTTCACTATAGCACATTTTCATCAGGCATACGAGTCTGCGCATAACAGAGACATCCTTTATTTTCGGTGTCAGCCATGGAACGTAATATTGCCAATATAGGAATTTTTCCTGGAATTCCTTACATAATATAACAAGTCCTAAGCTAACAGTTTGTGTTAGTCAGGTTCTCCAAAGAAATGGAGCCAATAGGAATCAAATACGTATATGTACATATAGAGAGAGAGAGAGACAGAGAGAGAGAGAGGAAGATTTATTCTGAGGAATTGGCTCACGCAATTATGGATGCTGCTATGTCTAAAATCTGTAAGGTAGGCCAGCAGGCTGGGGACCCAGGGGGGATCTGATGCTGCAGCTACAGCCTGAAGGTCATCTGCAGAAGGAGTTTTCTCTTCTTAGGAGGAGGTCACCTTTTTTCCTCTTAAAGCCTTCAGCTGATTAGATGAGGCCCACCTACATTACAGTGGGCCATCTGCTTTAACCAAAATGTACTGGTTTAAATCTTCACCTCCTCTAAAAAGTACCTTTACAACATCTAGATTAGGGTTCGACTAAATATCTGGGTACTGTAGCCCTGACATGTTGACACACAAAATAAACATTTGCAAGTACTTTATCACAAATTAGCTAGTTTATGAATAGGGCATAAGTTAACTTATGGCTAGGGCATAAGTTAATTTATGGATAGTAATTATTATTATGAATAATAGTTTATGAATGTTATGAAACTTGTAATATGCATGAAGATAATTTTAACAAATTCTGTGGCTGTATGTC
>NW_007735806.1:29962-42646 GCF_000696425.1 Galeopterus variegatus | reverse complement strand
GTGAGTGTCTATTACTGTCGGATTGAAGTGAGGGTACAGTCTGCACCTGTCTTGTTCCAGGGTGGACTAGGTACCCCAAGAAGGCAGAGGTCCTGTTGTTCCATCAAGAATAGGGGACTCTGCAGCTTATAGAAGGAGGCACGTGAGGATCTTTGGCTCTCCTTTATGCCACAATGTCTCTGCTTTGCTACTGCGCATGCAACATTTATACCTCAGGTGCTGTTGGGAAGGTGAGCTGTGCAGAATAAAAGCACGTGCCTGCAAACTGTGGTGCACCATCATTAAATATTCATGAGCGATAAGACACTGTCCCACAGGAATTTGAAGACACAGTAATTGGGAATTCCTAAAGGATGTATTTCAGGGGGAAAAAAATGTGGAGTGACATCCTTATTTTTGCATATTTTTTTCTGAATAGTTATACTCACAGAAACAACCAAGACACCTTTCCTCCCATAGTTGTTTTTCGGCTTTGAAATCATGCCCCTTCACTTTAAACAGTAATTTATATTATCAGAAATCTTGCTTTTCTTATGGCAGGTTTGGGGATAAAAATTGGGGTTAGTATCATATTATTACGCTTAACTCTATCCTACAGCAAGGGTCATATATTTTTTTTTTTGTACAAATCCCCATATAAAACATCACCGTATTTCTTTTTTATTTTATTATTATTATTTTTTTAAGGTTGGTGGAGGTGATCTTGCAAACAACTCTGCCTGCAGAATTCTTCTGTTTTTCTTTTTTTTTAAATTTAACCTCTCCCCCAATTAACCCAAGTTTTAATACTAGAATATCATTTTGCCAGTTTTTAAATTTTGTAGAATTAGAACCTTACCAAGTATGCTATTTTTTTGGGGGGGAGGGAGTGAATTCCTTCATTGTGTTTGTGAGTTCCACTCTGTTGTTGTGTGCAGTTGCGCAGTTGAGTGTAAGGTTATAGCCTGTGAATGTAAGGTTATAGCCTGTGAGCTTACCAGTATTTTTTGCATTCTAATATTGATGGGAATTTCTTTTGTTTTCAGTGTCTAGTTTCTTTCCAGTATGTGGCTTGCTATGGGCCAAATGTGTCCCCCAAAAGTTCATGCATTAGAATCTCGACCCCTGTTCTAACAGTGTTAAGAGGGTGGGAAATACTATTATGATTAGGTGATTGGATTGTGAGGACTGTGCCCTTGTGAACGGATTGATCCATTCATGGAGTCATGGACGTGGTTCTGATGGCTTCATAAGGAGAGCGAGTGAGCAGGTCAGCTTTCTCTTGCTCAGCCCGTTCTCACCATGTAACACTCTGCATGTGACACTCTGCATTGCTTATAAAGAGTCCCCACCAAGGAAAAGGCCATCACCAGATGCATTCCCTGGACCGTGGACTTGCCAGTCTCCTAACTGTAAGAAATAAATGTTTCTTCATAAATTACCTAGTTCCAGGTATTTTGTTATAAGTGACAGAAATGGACTAATGAATGGGTATTTTGGACAAATGCTGTAAACACATTCTTTTGCATGTGTTTCTGGTAAATGTATGCATGTATTTCTAGGAGGTATGTACTTTAGGATGGAATTGCTAGGTCACAATGTATAACAAAAGTTCTCAACAGTGGCTGTACCATATTACATTTTCACTCTTTGTATAAAAAGTTCCAGTTGATGTAAAGTCTCCTCAGTACTTGGTATTTCCTACCATTTTATTCTTTATTTTCCAGCAATGGTATAGTGGTAGGTGTCATATTTTCTTTATAATTCCATTTTCTGGCTGATGAGTACTGTTGACAACCTGTTCATATGTTTTGTTGACCATGTGAGTTTCCTCATTTAAGTGGGAATGTCTGCCTTTTTATGGAGTATTTAATAACAGTGATAGATAGCTGGATAGATACAGAAAGATAAATAGAAGGATGATAGATTGTAGACATAGATAGGTAGGCAGAGGAAATAGATACAGATAGGTGACAGATGGATGAACAGACAGATGGATAGACAGATACATAGATATGGGCTTTTTATTGGCTATATCTATTTTACCTACATTTTTCTCCTTACTGGATTGCATTTTTACTTTTTTGATTAAGATTTAATTTATTCAATTTCTACATTTTAAAATAAAGATTTACTTAACACTGAATGATCAATTGAAAAATCTTATTCTGTTTTTGAACCTTGGGCTAAAAGTAGAAATTTTGTTTTCGTTTGCTCTTTGAATAATGTGTAATCACTTAAAATTTAACAGATTAAATTCTTTCAAAACATGTCATACCACTTACATACCTAATGAATCAAATTCTCTTACACAATTTAAATCACAGTTACTCACTTCCATTTTAATCCAAAAGTTTCTGGTTTTGTTTTTCCAGGTTTTCAAAATGTGTAATAAAATTTGATTTAATAAAATAAGTATGGCTTAGACTTAAAAGGGTAAAGTTCTAAGAAAAAGTATTTATTTAATATGTAAGTCTGCCTTTTTTTTGTTTAACAGATTTGAGAGGGACAGATGAGTGGATTGCATTCTAAATTCCTTCATGTTGTCTTTTGATAAACAAAAGAGCTTACTTTCATTAAACCCAATTTATCAATGTTTTTATTAATGGTTAGCATGTTTGTGACCTATTTCAGCATTTTAGTATAATCAGTACCATGAAGATATTCTCTTTTGTTTTCTCAAGGCATTATGATTTTATATTTTTCATTAGGATATACAATATGACCAGAACAAATTTATCTAAATAATGTGAATTAGTAGTAGAGATACCTATTCCCCCACATGGGTGTCCAGGTGAGCTCACACCAATTAATGTAAACATCATATACCTCAATGCACTTTACTGTCTGATTTGTCACTGATGGGGTGACTGCATATTGGATTTTTTTTAGAACTCTCTTTGTTCTATTTCACCAGTCAATTACTCTATATTTGTTTGCCCCAACATTGTCAAAAACAAAAAAATCTGTAGTATTGTGATAAATAAAATATGATTTAGTTGTAATAACTTAGAGATATATTTGGTGTGGAGTATACTAACATCTATAAAGCAAATGTATTTCACAGGGCCTAGTTTCCAAAGCCCTGTAGTTTCAGGTATAACCTAACTTTTTAAAATTACATATAGAAATGTTAAGTTTGCCAAAGGCAGGAAACTTTCCCCAGGCTAAAGTTTCTGTTGTGGATACAGAATTGTAACACAGAAAAATTGCTGGCTGTCAAGGAAAGACGTATTTGACAGCAGTTTAACCTACTGATTGGTATGTTAAGAAAGTTGTTTATTGATATTTAAAAATACTGAGGAAACTGCTGCAGGAAAACACAGTATTTGCTAAGAACAAGCTTTTGTTGGTGGATCAACTTAACCTTTTGCAAATTGCATTATGGAATGTCACTTTGTTATTTCACTGATGTTACCAGCTTCTATTGTTAAACTATACCTAACCATAACTCCACCTGTGTTCTTTTTCTGTAACTTTCTGGCCTGGAGAATAAATACTGAGACAGAATCCCAGTTCAGGGTTAATTTCCCAGGGACGGATGCCTCTCTCTTGAGGGTTCTGGGAAATTAACCCCTTCAGGGTGTCTCACTGCTCAGAAGAAATGGGCTTTGAGTAACTCTTTTTTCATCTCCATCATCCTGTGTGAGGCAAAGCAACATTTGGTAGTGTATATCTTAGCATTATTGTTAAGTTTCAAGATTACTTTGCTGGGCCTTTTTGTTTATATTTCCATTTTGAGTTTTTGCAGTCAATCTGTCAGAATATGTCTAATAAACTGCTAACATGTTTATAGGGACTGTGCTAAGTCTATAAATTTGGTAAGAAATGACATCCTGATTCATGAACAAGTTACATTTCTCCACTTATTTAGATTTTTAATTTCTCACAATAGTGTTCAGCATTTTAGAGTATAAATGGCTAATGCATCTCATTATCATTATTTTCAAATATTCAATAGTTTGGATATTTTAGTACATTGCTTCTTTATTGAATTTATTTTTATTTGCTTTCATGACATATATATATTGACATTTTCAGGTTGTTTCATATCTAGAAATCTTGCTGAATTAATTTATCACTTCTAATTAGATATCTACAGATTCTTACAAATTTTCTATGTAGATGATCTGGCTTTTAGGAATAATATATTTTATTGTTAAACATATATGCACATATATTCGTATGTAATATGAATATACATTTTTTAAATTAATATTTATATATTATATATTCTGATACCATACTCATGTACGTATATGTATTCTGATGATATATGTATGGCATTACATACACACATACACCCCAGATATTCAAAAAAGTTCATGGAAAGTTTCACATTATCTTTAAATTTTATTTTTCCACAAACTTTTTGAAGTATTCTCATATTTATATACACACACACACATAGCTTTGCAGGTCAGAGAGTCTAAATTAGAACTAGTCAACAGGTCTGTGCCAGCACAAAAGCAGTCATTGTAACTATATATCAATGAATGAGTCTGGCTTTTCTTCTAATAAAACTTTATTTACAGAAATAGGCAGAGGCAATAGTTGATCTGAGGGCCATTGTTTCCACAACCCTAGTTTAGAACCACTGAACTGTGCTTAAAAATAAGCTTCTAGGGCTGGCCCCATGGTGCACTCGGGAGAGTGCAGCGCTGGGAGCGCAGCTACGCTCCTGCCACGGGTTCAGATCCTATATGGGACTGGCCGGTGCGCTCACTGGCTGAGTGCGGTGCGGGCGACACCACACCAAGGGTTGAGATCCCCTTACTGGTCATGAAAAAGACAAATAAATAAATAAATAAATAAGCTTCTAAAGGATCAGTCCAATGTGCTTGAGAAAGAAACAAAATTATGAATATAAGATATGATACCAGTGAAATAATTAAATAGACAAAGAGAAAATATTTGAAACAAAAGTTGACTCTGGGAAAGTTAATGAAATTGATAAAATTATGGTAACACTGATCAAAATAAATATGTACAAATCATAAATTCATAATATCATTAGTGAAACATAGGTCATCACCGCAGATCCCACAGGCATTAAATGCATTAAATTATGAAATTTGTGCAATAATGTGGATGCAATACACATGCCCTTAAATCAGTTGGCAAAAAACTATGGACCGAATCAAGCTTCCTACCCATTTCTTCATGCCCTTTGTGAAAAGGATGGTTTTTAATTTTTTAATGGATTGTCCACGAAAGAAAAAGAAAGACAGAGTGACAGAGAGAGAGAGAAAAGGAGAAAGAAATATGCATACATGTTAGAAACCATATTCATCCTGAAATGCTAACGCCTGCCTTTAAAACCCTCAATTTATCAAAAAAGAATCTCCAGGACAGTGATAAAGAGAAATAATAACATTATGATTGATGGTATCTTTGTCTCATTTATGATATTCATGGAACAGCTTTCAATAATAGATTATGAAGAATAGTTTTAGCTGTACAGATATGGAAAATATAATTTGTCTGATGAAAGAAGTTTTCTCACAGTGACAGCATTGTTAAGAGTTTTATTAGAAATCATTGATGGATATTATCAACTGCTTTATTTGCAACTGTTAAGATAACCAGATATATATATTTTTCTTTATTCTGTTATGTGGAGAATTATACTAAGGACGCTCAAATATTTAATCAACCTTGCATTCCTGGAATAAATCCTACTTAAACAATATATGTTATTTCCTTTACGTATCACTGGGTTTAGTTTGCTAATTTTTATCTATAATATTTGCATCTACAGACACGATAGAAACTTTATTTAATGTCAATTCCAGATTTGATATTAGGATAATGCTGTTCTTGTAATAATAAGTGGGAAGGTTTTCTCTCTCTCTTTTTTTATTCTCTTCAAGAGAGTTTGCTAAAGCTGTTTCTTTGTACAGTTCTTGGGTGAATTCAATATTGTGTCCATTGTGTTTGGAGATTCTTTTGTGGAAGCCTTAAAAATAGTGCATAATTTAAAAGTTAATAGGGGTTATTGAGTTTCTATTCTTAAACTGTTAATTTTTTAATACTTAAAAATAATTTGTCCATGGCATCTAAATTTTTATTAAATTAGCATAAATTTATACATGAGTTATTTTAATATAATTGAATGAATGCATAATGATGTTGCCTTGGATGTTTCTTATTTTGCTAATGGGGTCATCTCTATCTTATTCTGGAATAGTTTCATGAGAAGTTTGTAAATTACTTTACTCTTTGCAAAGAAATAACTTGTGGCACTGCTGATTCCGAAATTTGTACTTTTATAAATTTGTGTAGTATCTCCTCTGAGGTATAATCCATATTGTCCCTTCTGCATTCCTTGGTTTATATTTGTTTTAATTTTTTTTTTCTGCCACATGCTTGGTATAGATAATTCATAAGTGTTTTTCAACCTTTCTCCTTTTCTGACATATGTACTAGCGTTCATATATTTTCATTAAATTTGACTGGAACTTCATAATACTTGCTTTGAGACATTGTATTTTTATTATTCTATAGTTCAACATGTTTTTCTAATTCTCGTTCTTTCTTTTGGATACTTCTTTGACCAATAAGTTATTTCAAAATGTATTGTTTAATTTTTAAATAATAGGATATATTGTTTCAATTTTCTTGTGGATTTCTAACTTAATTTTACTGAGACCAGAGAACGTTCTCTGTAAAATTCAGCACTTTGAAAATTGCTTACGTCTCAGCATAATATAAAATCAAGTGAATACTGCAAGAATTCTTAAAAAGAGTACACATTCTGTGTGATCGGTTAAATCGATTTTATAAATGTTTCTAATCATACTGTTGAAATCTTCTTTATCCTTTCTATTCTTTTCCCTAAAGTTGCATCAGTTTCTGTCATCAGTGTCTTAAAATCACTGACTCTGATTTTGGATACTATCTTTTCCTTTATTTCTGCCAATTATATTTTTTGAAGTTTTGTTATTTACATGCATGTAAATTGAAATTATGTCTCTGCTGGATTTCTCTATGAAATCTCTTTATTTTTCTGACAATTCTGTTTTCAAGTCTACCTAGAATGACATTAGAATAATTATGTCAACCTGCATTGGTTAATGTTTACGTGACATAGTCCCCCCCCCCAATTCTTCTACTCAAAGAATTTTGTTGCACTTATGCTTGAGATAGTAAGCAGCATACAATTTAATTTTCTTTTTTATTCTAGTCTGAAAATATATGTATTTTTTTCTGATTAGTAATAATAATGTTGTGAATTTTATTTTCAAATATTGATCAATAAGAAGGTGGGAAATAATAAGGTTAAGCAGCCAAAATAAACAATTTAATTTTCTTTTTTATTCTAGTCTGAAAATATATGTATTTTTTTCTGATTAGTAATAGTAATGTTGTGAATTTTATTTTCAAATATTTATCAATAAGAAGGTGGGAAATAATAAGGTTAAGCAGCCAAAATAAATACCAAAAACAGGGTGCACTTTTCTGGTAATAGGAAATAGAGTGTCTAGACCATTAGCATCCAGTGTAATTCCTGAAAAGTGTGAGCAGAACATACTATATTAGTATTTGTTCTTTTCTTTCCTGTTCTATGTATCTTTTTCTGCTGTCATAACTTTGCCAATAATTATCATTTTTATTACAAATTATATTCACATTTTTCCAGCCATCTATTTAGCTTCTTGGACGGGACTTTACCATTCTTTAATTAGATATTCTTGACATCAAAATATGTCTTTTTTAGTTATTGGAGCCAATGTAAATTAATTATCTTTCCCACTTTCCTGACCTTGCATGGATTTAGAATACTTCCTCTCAATGTATGCAGATCTATCACGTATCATCAGGTGTTTTGCATATGAAATTTAACTCACATACCATAAGTTTCGCTATTTTAAAATGTACAACTCAGTAGCTTTTAACATAGCCTCAACATTGGTCAACCAGCACCACTCCCTAGTTCAACAACATTTTTTATCATCCAAAAGGGAAACCCAAAAACATTAGTAGCCAGTGCTCATTTATGGTTTCCCCAGCTTCTGGCAATCACCAATTTACATTCTGTTTATGGATTTGCCTTTTCCGGACAATTCATGTAAAGAGAAACATACATTCTGTGACCTTTGGTGATTTTCTTCCTACACTTAGCATGATGCTTTCAAAGTTCATTAACATTGTATTATTGTTTGTATCAGTATTCTATTGTGTTGTGTTGTGTTGTGTTGTTTTGTATTGTATTGTGTTGTATTGTATTGTATTGTATTGTTTGTATCAGTATTGTATTGTATTGTATCAGTATTGTATTGTTTGTATCAGTATTGTATTGTATTGTATCAGTATTGTATTGTATTATATCAGTATTGTATTGTATTGTATCCACACTTCATTCCTGTTCATTGCTGAATAATATTCCATTGTATGAATAGACCACCTTTTGTTTATCCATTCATCCATTGATGGACACTTGGGTTGCTCCCACTTTTTGGCTCTTATGAATAGTTCTATAAACACACTTGTAAAGTATTTAAGTAGATATGTTCTTTCCTCTTGATGTGAAATTGCTCAGTCACAGAGTAAGTTTATGTGTAACACTAGTTCTGAATTTTTACAGGTGACACATGGATAAGGTAAAAGTATTTGGCCTGAGTATTCACCTAGAAAACACCAGTATGCAACATAAACACATGTATTTTATTTGAAAACTAGAAACAAGTAATGCTACCCATCCAAGTGGACTTTTCCAGTCTCTTCCTATGAATGAGTTGTTTTCCATTTTTCTTTTCCTCTAAATCATATATGCATTTCCTGATAAACATGTTCCTATAAACATGATACAATTGTTCTCATGAATGACATTTTGTTTTTATTACATATTTAAACAATTCTAATGGTTATAATGTTTCTATGTATTTCATTTATCCAGATTATTGACTCAAATGAAACAATTAACTGTTTTTTCAAAGGCTCATTTTATATTTTCTAGAAATACTCATTTTTTGACGTTCAGATACTTAGTGCCAAAAGTTTATAGAAAGACGTTAATCAGAGGTGAACGTGATGTAGTTTTTATTTGCATACATGTTAGGTCAGATTTCTTGAATTAAAGAACTAAATCATTAGCCTCACTGGTACCCAATACCTTTCAAAAAATTCAGAGAAATATAGATAGAACGCTGCAAGAAATACAGTTTATTTAAGATATACTAAAATATTAGTATGCATTCTCTCTTTATTTATTTTTTTGCTTAATAATTTTTATTAGGTCATTCTTAATTTGTTTTATTAAAAAGGATGACCAATGAGTAATTAAACTTATAACTCTATAAGATGCACAAATGGCCCCCTTAAATACCAATAATTAAAGACAAAATTAAATGTAATTAATTGGGTACCACAATTAAGAACACCCATGATGATCTCAGAGAGAATGTGACCTGTCTTAAATGTATATGCATTCTCCATTCTTTTCTGTTTGGTAACTCAGTTTCAAATGTCCACATCTGAAAAACAAAACAAAATGAAGCAAAAAACAAAAACAAAACAATACCAAGTATCCATGTTGTTCCTGATCTCAAGTAACTTCGTATTACCTATCATAAAGGGATCATGACACTAATATGGCTTAAGAAACATAGTAATCTCTTTCATTAAACATTTTGTCTTCAAGAGCTGAATTGCAATTTGTTCTTTCACTTTGAGTATATCTCATAGAAAGGTGAGTACTGTTAATTTACACATACATTAGGTGAAACATGGACATTGTTTCTTCCTATCTCCCTAATGAAATATGCCTTTTACGTTGTTGAAAAATGGTCTTCCTTCTTTCAGGGATAATTTACACCCTGATTATAAATCGAGTCTCACTGAATGAGCTGCACTTAGTTGACTAAATAAACAAGGTCCTGGGAGATCAATTACAATATAATGCAGATGATCTGGCTCAATAGCTACTCATGATTTGCAAAATATCAACTGGAAATCAGAAGCAAGTATGGTGTCATGTTTACATTTTTGAACTTTTTTTGAAGTTCTTAATTTTTATTTTAATTGTGTTTTAAAAAATAAATAAATAAATAAATAAATAAATAAAATGGCCATTTAACCATGAGTGAATCAGCACGCTTGCTTCCCTAAACATTTATCCTAGAAAGTAGTATAAAAGAGACACCCTCAAAATGAACAAAAACCTAAGGACTGTTAAAAGTTTTAGATAAATAATTAACAGCCAAATATTGTCTTAAATGGCAGATGACAAGTGATTACAACTTGAAATTGCTTTTGTTATATTCATATATAGTTCTTTACTTTCTAGCTTTTAAATTTCCCTTGCCAGATCTAGAAGTAATAAGCTTAATTTTAAAATGGCATGAGCAGTGTTTTATTTTTATTTTTATTTTTTTAATTGAAAAGTGTTGATTGTACATATTTATGGGATACAGAGTTATATTTCAATACATGTGTACAATGTGTGATGGTCGGATCAGTGTAATTAGCATATGTATCAGTGCAGAAAATTATCATTTCTTTCTTATGAGAATACTTTATCTCCTTTCTTCTAGACATTTGATAATATACAACAAATTATTGTTAATTATAGATACCTAGCTCTACTGTACACCATAGAACTTATTTTTCTTACTTACTGTAATTTCATGTCCATTAATCAACCTCTCCCAATTCCCCTCCCTGCTTTACTTCCCAGCCTCTAGTAACTTCAATTCTATCCTTGACTTCTAAAGTTCAAATTATTACTTTTTTTAAAATTTCTACATGTGAGTGAGAACATGCAGTATTTATCTTTGGTGCCTGAGTTATTTCATTTAACATCATGTCTTCCAGGCTCATCTGTCTTGCCACAAATGACAGAATTTCATTCTTTTACATGGCTGAGTAGTATTCCATTGTGTAAATGTACCATATTTCTTTATCCAGTCATCTGTTGACAATGTTGTATTTTTTTCCTCCTACCATTTCTCTCTATAACCATTTGTTAATTCTCTGCCATGCTTTTTTTAAAAATAATTTTTATATGCTACATAAAGTTATCATAACTCACTGCTTTTAACAAGATATGCAACAGCCTAAAACAGAAATTAGAATCCTCTTGGTTTATGTTAGATCGAAAGAGTAACTCCACACTGAGGTAGGTAGATACAGTTACTCAAAACATTCCCTTGGACTTGTAGAAATGTGTATGACATGATGTTAACTTGTATGTTAGAGACCAGGGTATTTTGAAGCTTGGAAAACTTTTTCCTCATTTTTTTTTTCCTTTGGTTTTGATGATATTGTTGTGCTGAGTTACAAGAAAAGATCATTCTATTATTGACAATGTAGGCTTTTGAAGCTGATGCCATTTTGTTTCAGATTTTCTATTTATTCACTAGGTGTCTCATGGGATTTGTTGCTGAGATACAAATCTGTAATCATAGTGTTATTGACAAGATAGCTCTTCCAACTCATCTTTGCATTTCACATTACACTTTTCTTTGGACTGCAACAAGAAAAGTGAGCTGTGTTTACTTTCAAAATGAGCCTCAGCCTATCAATGCACGGGCAGGGTCAGCAATAAAAACAAGAGAAACAGAGAAGCATCAGGAAGGTAAGAATGTAAATCTCACAGAAGCTGCAAGTTTAAAAAAGCACCAATCTAATTTTGAAACCAGCAAATTGGGAAATAAACTGAACAAAGGAGTAATAGGATGTTTTATGTACAAAGCAACACATTCCACAGACGTTCTGATGCAACTCATTAGTTATAGGAAGAAATATATCTGGAAAATGAGAAAAAGGGGGGTGGATCTTTTGTTGTTTAAATGATCTACTAGGTCTAACAGAATTTATGTACCATTAGCCATTGTATATATTGTAAATAAATGTAAAATCACTTACATAATCTATTTACAATGATTTCTTATAAATAACTGACTTTCAAGTCTTGTATTCATCTTTGCATTTTTATGTAAGTATAACCCAAATGAATTTTATGAAAAATATTGAGATGTACAGTTTATAAATGTACAGTTATGCACATTTGTGCATATATATATATATACACACATGGAGAATTCACATGTTATCATACATACTTATATATATGTATTATGTATATGTATATATGTATCATACATACATATATATGTATACATACATAATATATATATTATGATTTGATATTCTCCATAAAATAAACTCAGAGGTTACTAAATTTTTTTTCTATTGAGTTTGTTTGGCACTCTTGCCAAAAGTCAAACTACTGTGTAAATGAGGGTCAGTTTCTGGACACTTTATTTAAATTCATTAGTGACTTGTCTTTCCTTATACCAACCAATGTTTATCATAAATTCTGAAATTACATATCCCTAAAATATGTGGGTTCTTTCAAGATGATATGCCTCTTTTTAGATTCTACTTGTCAATTCCTGCTTTAAAAGCCTGCCTGTATTAGGAGCATACTTGCAATAAATATATCAATCAATTTGAGAAGGCTTTGTACTTAACAATGTTAGATCTTTTGATCCATAAGTATAGTATATATCCCCATTTCTCTCTGTCATCTTATTTTCTTAGAGCCATGCTATATAGATTTCAATGTAGAGGTCTGTCTTGGATGATTTTCTTAAATTATTTTAAACATTTTTCTGTTTTGTTTTTATGCTAAGGAGAATGCATTTTTTTTTTTTTTTTGTCTTTTTTCCGTGTCCGGCAACGGATCGCAACCCTCAGTGT